>NC_066567.1:585000-645000 GCF_024679095.1 Eriocheir sinensis | reverse complement strand
GCGGCAAATCCTGGGGCCCGGCTACACCCCCTACCAGAAGGCTCTCCCCGCCCTCCACCTCACCACCCTTCAGGCCCGCCACTAACACCTCCTCCAGCAGCTCTCCACCAAACTCCTCCTCCACCCACGACACAGAATTCCGGTCGGTGTTCTTCGACACTTTCGCTTCTCATATCAACTATTTCGAAAGGTCAAAGAGGGGATCAATCGTGTGCTTATGAGTGTTTCTTTAGGTTCATGGTGCAGAGGAAGGGTCAGACTGCCACCAGGGTCATAAAACTACCCCTGGAAATGCCCACAACTCCTACGAAAGCCTTGTCAAATATGTGTTCTTGGGCGGTGAAATGTTTAGTAATACACCCCAGAAACCTGCTCCCCCCCCCCCTGGTATCTCCCCCTCCCCGCCCCAATGTCCGGCACCTCAACAAGATGCTCCCCATACTTACGCGGACAGACGGAGATACAAGAAAAGTTCAATACCGGCAATAGTGGAAATCCTCAACACATGGACACTTTACATTTAGGTTAATTTTAAGTTTGTGATTTTAGAATGATCTACACACACACACACACACACACACACACACACACACACATACACACACACATATACTACTGAGGCCACAAGTTCCCTCTCTTCATCATTCGTGTGTGTGTGTGTGTGTGTGTGTGTGTGTGTGCCATTACTACTACTACTACTACTACTACTACTACTGCTACAACTACTGCTACAACTACTACAATTGGAAAAGGAGGAGGAGGAGGAGGAGGAGGAGGGGGAGAAAATGCTAGACCATGAGATAAAAAAATAAAAAATAAACAGAAGAGAGAGAGAGAGAGAGAGAGAGAGAGAGAGAGAGAGAGAGAGAGAGAGAGAGAGAGAGAGAGAGAGAGAGAGAGAGAGAGAGAGAGAGAGAGAGAGAGCAAAAAAATAGACAAACAAACAAACAAACACTTACCAATGTTTATCACGTCCGGAAGGGCTCGAACCCCGACCTCACCTCCGCGCCAGCACACCGCCGCCACCACCGCCGCCACCACCACCGCCACCTTCATTGCTGTTGTTGTTGTTGTTGTTGTTGTTGTTGTTGTTGTTTGTCTGTGTCACGAACTCTTATCGGCGTTTTTCTTTTCTTTGTTTTTCTTTTGTTTTCTGGTTGTTGTTGTTGTTGTTGTTTTTTGGTGTTTTATTTCATTATTTATTTTTTTTCTCTCGTTTTCTTTTCTTTTCTTTTCTGTTACTTTTTTTTTGTTTTTCTTTTTCACTTTCTTCTGTTCTTCATTTTCACTTCATTTTCCATTCGTCTCTATTTTATTATTATTATTATTATCATTTTTATCATCTATCACATTTCTTCTTCTTCTTCTTCTTCTTCTTCTTCTTTCTTACCGGCCCTGTAGAAGAATCAAAAATTATTATTATTATTATTATTAGTAGTAGTAGTAGTAGTAGTAGTAGTAGTAGTAGTAGTAGTAGTAGTAGTAGTAGTCGTAGTAGTAGTAGCAGTATAATCGTCTAACCTCACATTCTCTCTCTCTCTCTCTCTCTCTCTCTTCCCATAATTCACGCTTGAGTGGAGGCAATATTCCATTCATCTCTCCTCCTCCTCCTCCTCCTCCTCCTCCTTCTCCTTGTCTTCCTATCTCTCCTCTCATCTTCTCCATACATCTTCCGCCTTTCTTCTCTTCCTTCCTCCCCTCTTCCTCCTCCTCTTCTTCCCTCTTCCTCACCACAGACTCAGACAGGGAGTGTATAAATAGTTGAGAGGAGGAGGAGGAGGAGGAGGAGGAGGAAGAGGAAGAGGAAGAGGAGGAGTGACATTTCCCCTACTCCTCTTACCCCACCATCACCACCTCCTCCTCCTCCTCTTCCTCCTCCTCCTTCCTCACCTTCAAGCTTAACACGACTTTCAAGACTTAAGGGAATATATTTTTTTTATGTTTACAAAAGGTTAAGTATTTTCCTGGAAGTGTTTCAAGTTTTTTTTTATTTCTTACATAACTTCGAGGATGATATATGTGTCTTTCTGTCTACCTGTCTGTCTATCTACCTGTCTATCTGTGTGTCTATTAACCTGTCTACCTGTGTGTCTATCAGTCTGTCTTCCTGTGTGTCTATCTATCTGTCTGTCTGTGTGTGTGTTTTTTATCTATTGGTGGGTTTTTTTATACAATAGAACTTGTAATAATAGATAAATTAATAGATGATAGATAAAATATAATGTGGTTTTGTATAGAAGGATAAGATTGTGATGGAGAAGAGGAGGAGGAGGAAGAGGAGGAAGAGGAGTAAGAGAGGAGGATGAGAGAAGAAGAAGAAGAAGAAGACCACCACCACCACCACCAACAACAACAACAACAACAACAACAACCTCAGCAACACACAAACACACACACACACACACACACACACACGGCCGGCAATGGAGTCTCGAGAAAGAGTCAATAAACTTTAAATATTCTCGTGATAATAAAAGACAAAATACGAGGAAGTGAATTAACTGGAACGTAACACGGATGAGCGAAAGGAGGAAGAAGAGGAGGAGGAGGAGGAGGAGGAGGAAGAGGAGGAGGGAAAGCATATCAGATGAAATAAAGAGAGAGAGAGAGAGAGAGAGAGAGAGAGAGAGAGAGAGAGAGAGAGAGAGAGAGAGAGAGAGAGAGAGAGAGAGAGAGAGAGAGACTTGACATGACTAAGGGCAAAAAAAAGCAAAAAAAAAAAAATGACTGTCGATTACCCCCTGCTGTGTGTGTGTGTGTATGTGTGTGTGTGTGTGTGGAGGGCAGGGGAGAGAAAAGGTAAATATGGCCACACACACACACACACACGCACACACACACACACACACACACACACACACACACACACACACACACACACACGCAAACCTCTTCAGCTTCCACTCAACTCCCATTAAAGCCTTCAAACACTGATTAGAGAGAGAGAGAGAGAGAGAGAGAGAGAGAGAGAGAGAGAGAGAGAGCAATATCCGTTCTAGATATTTCCATAAAACACACATATTTACACATTCATAATAAACAAATAAGTAAATAAATAAGAGGAGGAGGAGGAGGAGGAGGAGCGGAAAAGGAAGATGGAGGAGAAGTAAGGAAGAGGAAATGGAAAGAGATAGATAAGAAGAAGAAGGAGAAAAAGAAGAAGAAAAAGAAGAAGAAAGAAAGAAAGAAAGAAAATGAAATAGGAAGATCAAGACCCGAAGAATTAAACCAAAACAAAAAATAATAAAAATAAAATATAAATCAAATATCAAACTCTTTTACGGTAATTACTTTGAACTCAAGGTGTGCGAGTAGTAGAAGTAGTAGTAGTAGTAGTAGTAGTAGTAGTAGTAGTAGTAGTAGTAGTAGTAGTAGTAGTAGAAGAAAAAGAAGAAAAAGAAGAATTAAGAAGAAGAAGAAGAAGAAAACGAAGAATTAGAAGAAGAGAGAGGAGGAGGAGAAGAAGAGGAAAAGAAGAAGAAAAAGACGAAAATAAGGAGAAGAAGAAGAAGAAGAAGAAGAAGAAGAAGAAGAAGAAGAGGAAAAGAAGAAGAAAAAGAGGAAAATAAGGAGAAGAATAAAAAGAAGAAGAATCAACAAAACAAACACACACAAAAAAAATAAAGAAAATAAATACAAAAAAACAAAACTCAAACAAAACCACAAATCAAATCAACACAAAACCAGACCATCACGCAACACAGCACAACATAGCAACACAGAGAAAGAAAAACTCACCTCCTCTTCCTCAAACCCTTTCACCAGCAACACTAAAGCAATTCACATCTTGACCGCAACGAAAAAAAAAAAAAAAAAAAAAAAGATTGCCATATGAAAACGGTCAAACAGGATCCAAGAACAACAACAGGGAATTGAAAAGTGGTCAGAAGAGGAGGGGGAGGATAAGGGTGTGGAGGGCAAGTTAGGTCAGGTCAGGTCACAAGGCACTGGGGTAAAGGAGGTCACGAACAGGAGGGAACCCGCGCGCCACCGGTTCTACGCAAGACTAACCAAAACGCCAAGCGAATGCCCAGTGCCAACCTAGTCTACCTCCTCCTCTTCCTCCTCCTCCTCCTCCTCCTCTTCCTCCCCTCCTCCCTAACTACTTCTTCATCTCGTCCTCCTCTTCTTCTTCCTCCTCTTCGTCTTCCTTCCTTTTCCTCCGATCTTCTTTTGTTTTCGTTTGGCTTTTGTTTTGTTTCTGTTTTCATCTCGTGTTCTTTGTTTCTCGTGTTTATTTTTGTTTTACTCTCTCTCTCTCTCTCTCTCTCTCTCTCTCTCTCTTCGTATCTATCTATCTATCGTATTTATTCATATATATTCAAGATTTTCGAAGCGTGCACTGAAAAACGTAAACAATAATGATAATAACAATAATAATAATAATAATAATAATAATAATAATAATAATAATAATAATAATAATAATAATAATAGCAAAGATTTTCCTAGACTTCACATCGAAGCCATGGAAGTCACACATTGCTACACCTATATCTATTACATCGTCTGAAGAATATATTGACCTCCTTTTGCTTGTGAGACTGATAAGGGAGTGGAGGGAGGAGGCAGCGGCGTCTCTCTCTCAGTCTCACAGTTCCCCATGATGGGTTAGTAAGCTCCCAAACCAATACCAAAGCCTTCGAAATTTCCTTGTATAGTGTCTGGGGTTTATATTTAAGTTCACAAATTTGATGAAGCTATACCGGAAAAGTCTTGTGTATTTAGTGTGGCATCGAAGACCTCACCATTTTGGATTGTATGGGATTCTGTAGTTTGGTTCGGGCTGTTACGAAGACACTGTGTCGGACTCTTCTGAAACCTCTACGGCTATTCAGGTTAGACCACGCGCAAATCACCCTTTTAATCATGTTCCTCCCTTCTCCTTTGTTGTATACCTCGACAATAAACTATCTATCAATCAATCAATCCTTTTTAATCTCCCCTACGTACAGAAACACACCTGATTCATTGACTACTTGTACTATCAAATTTTTCAAGCCTTTCTATTTGACCCAACATAAAAACACTCTAAGACTATTCAGGTTAGACCACGCGCATCATCCTTTTCAGTCTCCCCTACGTAGAGAAACACACCTCCATTTTCTCCTTGTATCAAATTTTTAAAGCCTTTCTATTTGACCCAACATAAAAAAACTCTAAGACTATTTAGGTTAGACCACGCGCATCATCCTTTTCAGTCTCCCCTACGTAGAGAAACACACCTCCATTTTCTCCTTGTATCAAATTTTTCAAGCCTTTCTATTTGACCCAACATAAAAAAACTCTAAGACTATTCAGGTTAGACCACGCGCATCATCCTTTTCAGTCTCCCCTACGTAGAGAAGCACACCTCCAAAGGCTCCTTGTATCAAATTTTTCAAGTCTTTCTATTTGACACAACATAAAAAAACTCTAAGACTATCCAGGTTAGACCACGCGCATCATCCTTTTCAGTCTCCCCTACGTAGAGAAACACACCTCCATTTTCTCCTTGTATCAAATTTTTAAAGCCTTTCTATTTGACCCAACATAAAAAAACTCTACGACTATCCAGGTTAGACCACGCGCATCATCCTTTTCAGTCTCCCCTACGTAGAGAAACACACCTCCATTTTCTCCTTGTATCAAATTTTTCAAGCCTTTCTATTTGACCCAACATAAAAAAACTCTAAGACTATTCAGGTTAGACCACGCGCAAATCAACTTTTTAATCTGTTCCTCCCTTCTCCTTTGTTGTATACCTCGACAATAAACTATCTAACAATCAATCAATCCTTTTTAACCTCATATATATATTTTTTTTTACATCAAAGGATACGGCTCAAGGGCAACAAAAAGTACAAAAAAAAAAAAGCCAGCTACTTGTCGCTCCCACAAAAGTATAAACAGTAGCCAAAAGAGGTCAATTTCGGGTGGAGAAACTCACTTACCTCCATAGGCTACTAAATTCTTCAAGCCTTTCTGTTTGAGCCAACACAAAAACCTAACTACTCATGTTGGAAATACCTCCCTCTGGATATAAACCGCTAATTCTGGCATCCTCTAATCTTCCATTTTAAGGGCACTGACACAACTAGTATACAGGTGCAGTTGGCAGCCTTTATTGAGTATATTTATAAATCCATCTTCAAAAAATATATAAGTTATCCTCTCCCTCCCCTTCGCTGAGTCACACCCACACATTAATATCAAGCGTGCGATAGAGGGAGGATTAGGCTAGTCCCCCCTTCCTTGTCACTACCCCAACCTGGCACCCACATCACAGCCTTGACGAATTGACAGGGACATGTGTTTCCTGTCTAGTTCTCCTCTGCTTCTTAGTTTGCCGTGTATGGCTTTGTATTGCTTCCTAGGTCCTTCTCTGCCTGGTCCTCTCTTCTGGTTCTTCATAGTTTCTCTCCAATGGTATTAAACTATCGATCTTTCCTCAGTATCATTTTCATCCTTCTCCAGTTTTTCTTCTTCATTTCCATCACTTTGTTTTGCTTCCTAGGTCCTTCTCCGCCTGGTCCTCTCTTCTGGTTCTTCATAGTTTCTCTCCAATGGTATTAAACTATCAATCTTTCCTCAGTATCATTTTCATCCTTCTCCAGTTTTTCTTCCTCATTTGCATCACTTTGTTTTGCTTCCTAGGTCCTTCTCCGCCTGGTCCTCTCTTCTGGTTCTTCATACTTTCTCTCCAAAGGCATTTCACTATCTATCTTTCCTCACTATCATATACCGTTGCCCTATCATTTTCATCCTCCTTCAGTTCTTCTTCTGTTTTGCTTCGTAGGTCCTCCTCTACTTCACCAGGGAGGAGGTCATCTTTCCCAGGGGTAGTTTCAAGCCTTCCCACCCTTCCTTGTAGCTATGGTGACCTTTCCCTGTCTGTCTTGGTTTCTCAGCTGTCAAGGTCGTCTGCATTTACTATAAGCACCAGGGCTGACTGTCTATCCTCCTCCTCTTCAGCTGGTAGGAGGTCAACTTTCCCAGGGGTAGTTTCAAGCCTCCCCACCCTCTCCTGTTCCTCTGATGACCTCTCCTCCTCGTCGTCCTCATCCTCCCCTTCCTGCGTCGTGATCACATACGTCTCCCCGCCATCCCCGTCCCTTCCCTGGCTCATCAAGGAGTAGACGTTGCTTGTGATCTTGTTAATTGTCACTTCCGGTGCCTCCTGCCCCCTCACAGCCTGTCGCAGGAGTAGGTTAGCGTCCAGGACCTCCTCCGGGAGTTGTATGACCTGTCCGGTGGGGTCGAGGATGTACCCTTCAGGCAGGACGAAGCTTGAGGCATCCTGGGCAGGGTCGTCAACAGGCTCATTGGACGCGATCACCTGAATGGACTCCGGGAAGGGCTTCTGGTATGTCTTCCCTTGTGGTATACTCTGTGGCTTTCTCTTGCCTCCTAGCCCCCTGGTAAGCCCTCCAACCACCCCCGGTACCCCTAGGACCTCCCCTGATGCCTCGTCCTTAAGACTGACATCCTTGGGTCTAAGCTCAAGCCCAGGTTCCAAGCCTCCGATAGAACCTGAATCCTCCTTTGGGATCTTAATAGCCATGATGTCACCCCCTTCGCTACCACCTTCCCGTCTCTCCCCCCAGGCAGCCTCCTCCTCCCCCAGCAGCGACACATCCCAGGGTATGATCATGACGCATCCCCCATCGTCAGGCTGCGTTAGAAGGTACTGGCTCTCCCCCAGGCTCCCCAGGGGGTCCTCAACGTACACCTGGTCATCCATTAGGGTCTCCATGCTACCCCCGCCACCCCCGGCCCCCCCAGGCACGGCGTAGAGGGTGACCTTCCCCTCGGCCCCCCCGGCGTATAAGGCACCCTGGGGTATGTGTTTCAGGGGCACGTTAATGGGTTTCCGCTGGGCGCGCTTCTTCTTCCGGCTCAGTTGTTCCTGCACGGACTGTTCCTGTGGGGTCAATAATAGCAGTTGTAGTAGTAGTAGTAGTAGTAGTAGTAGTAGTAGTAGTAGTAGTAGTAGTAGTAGTAGTAGTAGTAGTAGTAGTAGTATGACAAGGAGGAGGAGGAGGAGAAAATTGATGAGCAGGAGGAGGAGGAGGAAAATGAAGTTGAAGATCTGCATATAGTAATAGTAATAGTAATAGTAATAGTAGTAGTAGTAGTAGTAGTAGGAGTAGTATTTCATGGACTTCCTCAAATGTACAGTAAGGGAACAAGGAAACAAGCTACAAGAGAGTATTATTATTATTATTATTATTATTATTATTATTATTATTATTATTATTATTATTATTATTATTATTTCATTGCTTTGGTTGATCCTCCAATCTCCCTTCAATTCCCTTCTTCTGTCACTCAAGTGTAAATAAATATATAAATAAAATAAAATAAAATAAAATAAAATACTATGAAACACAACACTCCCATCCCAACCTTAGCCTTCCTTTCCTTTTTTTCCCTTTAGTATTAAAAAAAAAAAAACATCCATAAAAATATAAAATAAATAAATTAAATCCCTTCACCCATAACAAAAAAATCACCATAAAAAAAATATTAAAATCCCCTTCACTCAAAAAAAATCCTTCACCCATAAAAAAAAAATAATGATAAGACCCATAAAAAAAAAACACTCCCTTCCCTCACCTTGGCCTCCTTCTCCTTCCTGACCTGCTCCGCCAGCTGATCGAGGGAGAGCGGCTGACCCGTGAACTCCTCCAGGGCGGGCAGCAGCCTCACCGCCACCTCCCGCCCCTCCTCGCTCAGCCGCCGGAGCTCACTGTCACCCACCGCGGCGGCCCCGGATGCGTTCTGGCTCACCCGGAGACAGCTATGGGTTGTGGTAGGGGGGGGGGGTGAGGGGGGTGAGAGACAGGGTGTGATGAGTATGTCTGTATGTCTGTTTTGTTTTCATTAATGTTCAATGTCAACTAATTCATTTTTATTTATTTCATTATTTATTGGGGGTTTTTTATTGTGTGTGTGTGTGTGTGTGTGTGTGTGTGTGTGTGTGTGTGTGTGTGTGTGTGTGTGTGTGTGTGTGTTGTTGTTGTTGCCATGTCTACTGTTCCATCTACTAATTCAACCTTATTTATCTATTTCATTTTATTCCATTCTTATTTATCTAGTATTACATTTATTTATTTTTATTTTTATTCTTTTTTTTTTGTGTGTGTGTATGTGTTCCCATATCTACAATCCCATCTACTTATCAACTCCTTATCCATCTACTTCATTTTCTTCTACTTCATCTACATACACTATCATTATTCCTCTACCCATCTGTTCTTACCTAATATCACTTTCGTCGAAGGATTCAGTCATGTCCTACGGTGCCAGAATTTGAGCCCCAGGGAAATTTGAGCCCTAGGGAAATTTGAGCCCCAGGGAAATTTGAGCCCTAGGGAAATTTGAGCCCCAGGGAAATTTGAGCCCCAGGGAAATTTGAGCCCTAGGGAAATTTGAACCCTAGGGAAATTTGAGCCCCAGGAAAATTTAAGCCCCAGGGAAATTTGAGCCCTAGGGAAATTTGAGCCCCAGGGAAATTTGAGCCCTAGGGAAATTTGAGCCCCAGGGAAATTTGAGCCCTAGGGAAATTTGAGCCCCAGGGAAATTTGAGCCCTAGGGAAATTTGAGCCCCAGGGAAAATTGAGCCCTAGGGAAATTTGAACCCTAGGGAAATTTGAGCCCCAGGGAAATTTGAGCCCCAGGGAAATTTGAGCCCCAGGGAAATTTGAGCCCCAGGGAAATTTGAGCCCTAGGGAAATTTGAGCCCTAGGGAAATTTGAGCCCTAGAGAAATCTGAGCCCTAGTAAAATTTGAGCCCCAGGGAAATTTAGAACCCCAAGGAAATTAGAACCCCATCACACACAAACAAACACACACACACACACACATAAAATAGATAAAATAAAAATACATAAAAATCAGAGGCAAAACAACATCGCAGAACACAGCAAGCAACACAAACGCAACACTAACTCTTTGTAGGTGAAGCTGACTTTCTCGTGAATCTGCCTAATGTGCTTGATGAGGTTGCCCTGGGTGTTGCAGGTGAAGGCGCAGAAGCAACACTTGTAAGGCTTCTCCCCGGTGTGAACCCTGAGGTGCCTCTGGAGGTGGTGGTACGTTGGGAAGCTCTGCAACGCGAGGGGAAGAACAGGGGGACGGTGAGGAACGGGGGGATGAATGGGGACAGGGTTAGGAAGACATGGGAATTGGTAGGTAAAGACATTGGTGATCCTGAATGTTCCTCTGCACCTCCTTACCCCCGTCTTTCTCTCCCTCCCTTCTCCCCCTAGCTCCTCCTCTCTTCTTTCTCTCACCCCACTTTGACCCTTCTCTTCGCCCCCTCACCCCCCTCTTCTCTCCCCAAACCCCTCCATCTCTTCACCTCCTTGCTCTTTCTCCACTCCCCTTCCTCACCTCCTTCCCTCCCTCTTCTAAATCACCTCTTACGTCTCTCCCCCTCACCTCCTCCTCTTTCTCACCCCGAACCCCTCCTTCTCTTCACCTCCTTGCTCTCTCTCCTCTCCCCTTCCTCGCCTTCTTCCTTCCCTCTGTCTCTTTCCTTCCTCCCTCTTCCTTCCCTCTAAATCACCTCTCGCATCTCTCCCCCTCACCTCCTCCTTTTCACATCCCGTCTCCTCGCCTCTCCTCACCTTGGCACACTCAGGGCATTTGTGTGTTCGTGGTCCGTGGACTTGCTGTTTGTGGACCACCAGACGGTTCTTCAGGATGAACTTCTTGCCGCACTCGTCACACTCGAACGGCTTGGCTCCTGGTGAGACGCAAAAGGCAATCCATCAACTTTTTTCCATCAGTGAAGAAATCGGGTATGTATCACGCGACATTAGCTACAGAGCGAAGATGCAAAAAGTGAAGAATGCCGAGTGTATAGGTACGGAAAGACACACAGTTACTTACTTAAAAAGAGATACAAGTTTAAATAATGAAGGTATGAACAAGGGAGGTCACAATTACTTACTTAAAAAGAGATACAAGTTTAAATAAAGAAGGTATGAACAAGGGAGGTCACAGTTACTTACTTAAAAAGAGATACAAGTTTAAATAAAGAAGGTATGAACAAGGGAGGTCACAATTACTTACTTAAAAGGAGATACAAGTTTAAATAAAGAAGATATGAACAAGGGAGGTCACAATTACTTACTTAAAAAGAGATACAAGTTTAAATAATGAAGGTATGAACAAGGGAGGTCACAATTACTTACTTAAAAAGAGATACAAGTTTAAATAAAGAAGGTATGAACAAGGGAGGTCACAATTACTTACTTAAAAAGAGATACAAGTTTCAATAAAGAAGGTATGAACAAGGGAGGTCACAATTACTTACTTAAAAAGAGATACAAGTTTAAATAAAGAAGGTATGAACAAGGGAGGTCACAATTACTTACTTAAAAAGAGATACAAGTTTAAATAATGAAGGTATGAACAAGGGAGGTCACAATTACTTACTTAAAAAGAGATACAAGTTTAAATAAAGAAGGTATGAACAAGGGAGGTCACAATTACTTACTTAAAAAGAGATACAAGTTTAAATAATGAAGGTATGAACAAGGGAGGTCACAATTACTTACTTAAAAAGAGATACAAGTTTAAATAATGAAGGTATGAACAAGGGAGGTCACAATTACTTACTTAAAAAGAGATACAAGTTTAAATAAAGAAGGTATGAACAAGGGAGGTCACAATTACTTACTTAAAAAGAGAAGCAAGTTTAAATAAAGTATGATTAGACTACGAAGAGAGAAAGAAAGGATAAATTGGAATCGGAAAACAGGAAGAAAGAATGAAAGAAAGAAAGAAAAGGAACGGAGTAATGAAGGGAGGCATGCTTCTATGATGAGTAGAAGGCTGCCCCGGGGTGCTGTCCAATCAGTGACAAGCTTACAAGACCAGCCTAGGATCCATCTACAAGCTACAAATAGACAGAGTATCAGAGTATCCTATCTCTCGGGCACTCCTCTCGACCCTTTCGTAGGAGCAGTGAGTAGCGGGCTTTTTTTTTTTCATTATTGTTTCCTTGTTTTTGCCCTTGAACTGTTTACCGTAAAAATAAAAATAAAATAAATAAAAATTAGCCACTCACCAACATGCGAGAAGAGGTGCGTTTTGAGGTTGCGTTTACACTTGAAGGTTACGCCGCAGATGGGGCAGGCGACGACGGGGCGAACCTCCTTGTGGCTCAGCAGATGTTTGCGCATTGTCTGACGTCTGTTGGTCACGAAGCCGCACTGTAAGGGAGGGAGGGAGTGAAGGAGGGACGGAAGGAAGGGAGGATGGAAGGACAGAAGGGAGGGAGAGAGAGAGGTAGGTTTGGGTGTGTCAGGGAGGGAGGGAAGGAAGGGAGGGAGAGAGGTGGGTTTGAGTGAGTGAGGAAGGAAGGAAGGAAGGGAGGGAGGTGGGTTTGAGAGTGAGTGAGTGTGACAAGGAAGGAAGGAAGGAAGGAAGGAAGGAAGGGAGGTGAGTGAGAGAGTGAGTGAGTGTAAGGAGGAAGAAAGAAAGAAAGAAAGAAAGAAAGAAAGAAAGAAAGGAAGGATGAAGGGAACACACACACACACACACACTTACACACTTACACACACACACACACACACACACACACACGCACCTGGCCACACTTGAGTTTCCGAGGGGCCAAGTGGACATATTCGATGTGCTCTCGGAGGGTGGTGTCACGCGAGAAGGTGTTGCCACAGATCTCACAAATGTAGAGCTGGACGTCCGAGTGCTTGTAGGCGTGGCGGAACATCTCGATCTTGGAGGCGGCCGTGAACTCGCATTTGTCGCAGTGGAATGGGAGGTCCTTCTTGTCCCTGTGGCGGATTTTGTGCGACTCTGAAATGACGGAAAGACGGACAAATTTGCTTCATTTATATATGGCGATGGACGGAAGGATTTGTTAATTTTTTGACGGACAGAAAATGAAGATACAGAAGATGAGGAATGCGGAGAGTCCAAGTAAGGAATGAGATACAAATTTAAATGAATAATAGAGAAAGTATGATTAAGGGAAGAAAAGGAAGAATCGCCAACTCAGGATAAAAAACGCAAAAAGTTAAGTGAATAATAAAAAGGAATAGCCAAGAAAAGAGAAGAATCGCTCGAGGAATATGAAAAATGAAGTAATTAAAAAGAACAGAAGTATAAGGAAAGTAACTTAGGTAAGGGATCCAATCACTTACTCAGGATGGAGAGAGTGGAGTACATCTTGCCACACTCGTCACACTTATACTGGGACTTGACGGCATTCTGGAAAATAAAGAATCGGAAATCAACAACCCATTACGTACCATTTCAAATCTTATGGTTATCAACAGTTAAACCCAGACCCGCCAACCCTTCCACCACTCACCTTTGTAATACGTAGTTAAACCCAAGCCTGCCAACCCTTCCAATCACTCACTTTTGTAATAGTTAAACCCAAGCCTGCCAACCCTTCCAATCACTCACCTTTGTAATAGTTAAACCCAAGCCTGCCAACCCTTCCAATCACTCACTTTTGTAATAGTTAAACCCAAGCCTGCCAACCCTTCCAATCACTCACCTTTGTAATAGTTAAACCCAAGCCTGCCAACCCTTCCACCACTCACCTTGGTAGTAGTTAAACCCAAGCCTGCCAACCCTTCCAATGACTCACCTTCTTGGGAATACTGTTGACAGCCTCCACACTGTCACACACGTACACCTCCTCCGTCTCCTTCACCGGGAACCCATCGTACGCATCCTCCTCCTCCAGTTTGATCATCGCCTCTGCCGCAACCACGTCCACCTCCTCCTCTTCCTCCTCCTCCTCCTCCTCGTCTTCCTCCTCCTCCTCCATCATGGTCTTGAGGTCTGGGTTGGGGTCGCTCTTCCTTTTGTGTATGAAGTCATCCACCGCCTTGATGCCACTCTCCTTCAGGCAGCTCTCCAGGAGGTCCAGCGCATCTCCTGAAGGACGGGAGGACGAAATAAATAAAATAAATAAATAAATAAAAGAATCAAGTCGCCACTCTCCTTCAGGCAGCTCTCCAGGAGGTCCAGTGCATCTCCTGAAGGACGGGAGGACGAAATAGATAAAATAAATAAATAAATAAAAGAATCAAGTCAATAAAAGGATAAAAGAAATAAAAGAAAGAAAAGAAAGAAAAGAATCGAGTCTATAAAATAAAATAACAAAATAAATAAAATAATCAAGTCAGTATAGAAAAAATAAAGTGAGAAAATGAAATAAATAAAATGAAAAAAAGAAAAATTAAATTAAAGCATAAAAAATAGAAAAAATGGAAAATAAAAATAAAATAAAAGGTAAAATAGTGAAATAAAATAAATAAAATATAGACAAAAATAAATCTCCTTCCTCTCTCTCCTACACTACCTCTTCTCCTCCTCCTCCTCCTCTTCCTCTTCTCCTTATTTTAATCTCCCCTCTTTATTGTCTTTTCCTTCTTTTTTTTCTTTTCTTAAACACACACACACACACACACACACACACACACACACACACCTGCATCAGAGGCCGTGGTATTCTCAGGTGCATCAATAACATTCCCAACAGGTGTGGAGGGCTCAGGGCAGGTGTAGGCAGCCAGGGGTGGGGTCAAACCTGCACCAGCGACATCGGAAACAAGACCCGACTTCGCCTCTTCCGCAGGAGGTGACGGAGGGGGTAGCGGGAGCTTGCGGGGCCGACCTCTGCGCCTCTTGACAGGAAAGGAGGATGTGGCGTTGCAGGAGGGGGGTGCGGGAGGAGGTGTGGTGTCTGTGGTGCCGGGGATGTGCAGAGGAGCTGAGAGGGATAAGGATGGTGTGGTTAGGTTAGGATACTTGCTAGCGATCTTTTCGACTTATTTTCTTATCTTTTTCCTGTTTTTTTTGCTTATTTTTCTTACTTATCATCTTCGTTTACATGTTTTCCTTTCTTGTTTGTCTTTATTTTCTTTATCTTTGCTGTCTTCCATTCCCCAGTATCTATCTTATCTTTGTTACTTGTCTTCAAATCTCATGTCTATCTTTACATCTATCTTACTTGTCTTCAAACCTCAAATCATTATCTTTTTATCTTTACTTGTCTTCAATCATCTATCTTTTCTATGTTACTTGTCCAATAATATCAAGTCTATCTTTATATTTATTTTACTTATCTTCAATTGTCTATCTTTTCATCTATTTCTTGTCCTATAATCTCAAGTCCATCATTTTTCATCTTCCACTTTTTCACAACCGTCAAACTCACTAGTCGTACCTGCGTCCCCTCCACCCCTGTCCTCTTCCGCCTCTCCGCCGTCGTACCCGAACTCCGCCAGCTGCCTGTAGTCCACTCTCTTGGTGCTCCGCCGGCCTGGATGGAGGTGGTAAGTGTCTTGTTTTATTTAATTAGTTACCTATTTTACGGAGACAGTCGAGGGAAGGAAAAAGAAAAAGAGGAGGAGGAGGATAGTCAGGGGAAGAAGGAAGATTGAGAGGAGAAAGTAAATAAAGGAAAAAAAAAATTGCTAAGAGGTGTTCCGATATGTTGATTTCAGCTTAATCTAAATTTTACTTCACCGAGACGCAAAAAAATACATAAATAAATAAATAAATAAATAAAAACGTGATACAGAACACGCCAACCATCGCATTGACCTTCCGCCCACTCACCAAATGTCATGACCTTCTCGAGGGGGGCGCCTCTCCCTTGCTTCCTTCCCCTCAAACCCCCCCTCCCTTTACCCTTCTCCTCCTCCTCCTCTTCCTTCTCCTTTTTTCCACCTTCATGAGAGTCTTCATGGGCATCTGTGGTGTGTAGGACCTGGTGGTGAGTGAAGAAAATGTTAGTGTTTATTTATTTATTAAAGGAGATGAAATGTAAGTCTGTTTCATCAACGCTCCCCATTTTAATTTTTTATTTTAATTTTTTACATCAAAGGAAACGGCTCAAGGGTAACAAAAAGTGAAAAAAAAAAAAAAATGCTACTCGCCGCCCTTTTATGAGCTTACTTGTAGAAGGTCATCACGTAGGGGGAAATCTACGGGGGTGGAGGTGGTGGTGGTGGTGGTGGGTCCTCTACCCCTACCCCTTCCTCTTCCTCTTCCCTTTCCTCTTCCCCTCCCCCTTCCCCTCCCTCGGCTGCTTCTCTGCTCCTCTGGCTGAGTGACGGACACCTGTTGCATGAGAAAATAATGACAACTAAATAATAATAATAATAATAATAATAATAATATCGGATGTAACAGTAAAAAAAAAATATGATAACTGTTTCAAGTGTCAAAAGTCCAGTTAGAACAGTTAGCTTTGCGCCACCGATGCCAGATTGTCGTACCCAAAGCATAGTATTTACCTGTTTCTGAAGCCTAACTATTGCCAAGAAACATCAGAATCTAACTCTTTTAACGATAACTATAAATTAGCCTCGTTACTGGAGCCCAGAAGACAGTTTCGGGGCAGGCAGTCGGGAAATATAATCGGCTGAGTACAACAATCAGGCAACGCTGGATGTCACGCTCAAAGAAAAATATGATAATTGTTTCAAATGTCAAAAGTCCAGTAAAAGAGGTTAGGTTTGCGCCCACCTTCTGCGACAGCTTCCTGAGGGCCTCCACGCGCACATTGTCCGGGAGAGTCTCGAGCTTGGTGAGGAGGCTGTCGATCTGGCAACACAGGAGAAGGAAGTAAATGCGTCTGCTTCAGGCTCTGGGTGGGCTGTGTGCACCTAATGTTACAAAGAGATCGTTACTATAAATATAAAATAAAAACTCAACTACTACATTTAACACACTTTTTTAAGGCAAGGAAGGCAGCTCAAGGTGGAAAAAAATAAAGAAAACAGACGAGGAGGTTACTAGGGATAACACTGACGAGAGGGCGACAAGTACTTAGAAGTGAAGAAAAGGCCTAATCCCCTTACTCTTATGACCTTGGGGGACCACTGGGAAATTGGGGTTTTGGGTCGGGGAGCAGATTTAAAATACTCCCAACCGAACTTTAACCTAACCTAACCTCTAAAGCAATATTGGAGGCGCGGGGTCAACCTCCATAGGTAAATCTTAAGAACCACCACCCCAGCCCCCCCAATCCCCCAAGACAAGCCTGGGGAACTGTGGGGAACTGGGGTATTGGGGGGGGGGGGGGAGCCCATATCACTGAAAAATGGCGGCCGGGAGTGTTACGTGGTTAGGTTAGGTTAGGTTAAATTTATTCAGCGGGAACACGCATGCAACAGTCCTCCGTCTCCAGGACAGTCATTAGGTCAGAGGGGCACGAGAGGTCAGTGTGTCACAGTAAGGGTCACAGGGGCTGACCTCGCACGGCCGTGACCTCGCTCCTCGGCGCCTTGAAGGGAAATAAACCAATATGAAAAAGAGTACTAGCAAAATTCTCCCCCGACGTCCTTTTCCTGTCTTTCGTTTCCTATTCTGATCTCTTGCTTGCTTTTTTTCTCCTCTTACCTCGTTCAGAATATTGTTGGAGTCCACGCTCATCTTCAAGGCCCGCGGGAGAATATTTTGGCACTTTATTTATGGGCATGAAAAGCTCCCCCGGGCAAATGGCGGCTTGAACTTGAACCTGGACTTGAGAGTTGTTTGGTCGAGAGTTTCGTCATTGTAACGGCACTCAATGATGGAGTTCTCTGTCCGAGTCCACAGACTAATATGTTATGAGTCTGTGTCTTGAGTCTGCTGTCTTCCTTTTTCTCTTTTCAACCAAAGTTTCTGTATTGTTCTTTTCTCTCCCCTCTCTCTCTCAACTTTATCAACTTTCTTTCATCTTTTCTCCTCTCTTTCGAATCAATTCTCTCTTCCTTCTATTTAAATTTTCCTCTTCTTTTATCAACTTTATCAACTTTCCTTCATCTTCCTTCTCCTCTATTGTAGTTCTAACCATTTCTCCCTCTCCCTCCTTTTATCAACTTTCCTTCATCTTCCTTCTCCTCTATTGTCCTTCTAACCATTTCTCCCTCTTCCTCCTTTTATCAACTCCCCTTCACCTTCCTTCTTCTCTCCTTCTAACCATTTCTCTCTTTTCTTTTTATTTAATTTTCCTGTTCTCTTTTATCACATCAATATTACAAGCAGTTCCCTTTCCAATACAAATACATAAAAGGGTCAACTATTATAACTCTCCTTAGCAAAAACGTTCTTTATTTATCAAAGTCAACAAAGTACAATATGATCATTGGTCAAAAATAGTTAGTCAATTATATTTCCATTTGTTTTATGTAGAAAATACAAGTCTCATTTTGCACAGTCACAATTTTTTTTCATGATAATTGTCAGTAAGGTCAGGTCAGGTCAAGTTAGGTAAGGTAAGGTAGGATAGGTATGGTAAGTTAGGTTAGGTTAGGTTAGGAAAGGTAGGTTTGATTAGATTAGGTTAGGTAAGGTAAGGTTAGGCGGGGTAAGGTAAGATAGGGTGGGTTGTTAGGTATGGTAAGGTAAGGTATGGTAGGGTAGGTTAGGTTAGTTAAGGTATATTGGTTGGTAAGGTAAGGTTAGGTAAGGTAAGGTAAGATAAGGTAAGGTAGGGTAGGGTAGGTTAGTTAAGGTATATAGGTTGGTAAGGTAAGATAAGGTAAGGTAAGGTAGGGTAGGTTAAGTTAGGTAAGGTAAGGCAAGGCAAGGTTAGGTAAGGTAAGGTAAGGTTATTAGGTAAGGTAAGGTAAGGTAAGGTTAGGTAAGGTAGGGTAGGTTGTTAGGTAAGGTAAGGTTAGGTAAGGTAGGGTAGGTTGTTAGGTAAGGTTAGGTAAGGTAGGGTAGGTTGTTAGGTAAGGTAAGGTAAGGTTAGGTTAAGGTAGGTAAGGTTAGGTTAAGGTAAGGTATGGCAAGGTAAGGTAAGGTAAGGTAAGATAAGGTAGGGTAAGGCAAGGCAAGCAAGGCAAGGTAAGGTAAGGTTAGGTAAGGTAGGGTAGGTTGTTAGGTAAGGTAAGGTAAGGTTAGGTTAAGGTAGGTAAGGTTAGGTTAAGGTAAGGTATGGCAATGTAAGGTAAGGTAAGGTAAGGTAAGGTAAGGCAAGCAAGGCAAGGTAAGGTAAGGTTAGGTAAGGTAGGGTAGGTTGTTAGGTAAGGTAAGGTAAGGTAGGGTAGGTTGTTAGGTAAGGTAAGGCAAGGTTAGGTTAAGGTAGGTAAGGTTAGGTTAAGGTAAGGTAAGGTAAGGTACATCATAATGGGTGCAATCCTGAATCATTTGTTACACCACTTGGGTTTCTACATATCCTGATAACATATGTAAAAAATAAATAAATAAATAAATAAATAAAAAAAGACTGCTGGGAGACTTGGCTAACAACTAGAAGGGGAAGAATGAGGAAGAATGTAATTATAGACATGTAAGGAAGGAAAGGAGGAGGAGGAGGACTAGAAAAGAAGATGGGGGAAGATGGGAAGCTGTGAATGAGAGGAAGAGAGGGAAAATAGGGAAGAAAGGGAGGTGTGAGAAAAGAAGAAGGGAGGGAGGTAGGAGGATAGACGTGTAAGGAAGGAAAGGAGGAGGAGGAGGAGGACTAGAAAAGAAGATGGGGGAAGACGGGAAGCTGTGAATGAGAGGAAGAGGGAAAATAGGGAAGAGAGGGAGGTGTGAGAAAAGAAGAAGGGAGGGAGGTATGAGGATAGACGTGTAAGGAAGGAAAGGAAGAAGAGGAGGAGGAGGAAAAAGGCTGTAGAAAAGAACAGAGGTATAAGAAAGAAGAAGAAAGGATGTAGAAGGGAAAGGAAGGGAGGAGAAAGAAAGGAGAGAAAGGATATCATAAGGAAGTATAGGAAAGAAGAGGAGAAGGAGGAAGAGAAAGGCTGTAGAAAAGAAGAACAGAGGTATAAGAAAGAAGAAAGGATGTAGAAAGGAAGGAAGGGAGGAGAAAGAAAGGAGAGAAAGGATATCATAAGGAAGTATAGGAAAGAAGAGGAGAAGAAGGAGGAAATCGACAGCCAGGAAACGCAACCAGTAAAGGAAAATGGGAAAAAATCAAATAAAAACTAAAGAAAACTGAAATATAAAAACTTGACTAATGGGAGACTTGTAAGAAATATAGGAAAGAGGAGAAGGAGGAGGAGGAGTAAACCGACAGCCTAGAAACACCCCCAGTAAAGGAAAACGGGAAAAAATCAAATAAAAACTCAAAAAATAAAAGAAAAACTAAAGAAAACTGAAATATAAAAACTTGACTAATGGGAGACTTAGCTAAACAACTACAAGGGAAACTAATGACCCTCTACACACCACCACTAAAGGAAAATAAAAATAAATAAAAAGACTACTGGGCTAACTCGAGGGGGAAATAATCAACCCCAAACTGACTCCACTACGGAAAAGGATAAAAAAATATTAAAAAATCCCGCACCATCACCGACAGCCTCGCCCAGCCCTATAGGTGTGGCCCGAGGACAATGTGGAGCTTCAGCAACTTGCACCTGCCGTCCTTCTTGATCGACACCTTCAGCCCTGGAAGAAACGCACATTTAACACACACTCACACACTCACACACAATCTTGATAATCACCAGGGAGCCAGATATCACAGAGGGGATGAACTATACGAGCCCTATAGGGAAGAGCGATCACATATTTATCGAGTACATATTACGAGGAGGTAAAATGATCAGGAGTGAGGACTATAGGAAGGAATGGTTTAACTTTAATAAGGCAAATTTCGAATAACTTGGGAAACATTTTGAGGAAGCTACGACTGTCTGTTTTTAGTCTGGCAACACTGGTGGGAATGTTGATCTCCCCCTCCTTCTCTTTCTTATGCCTGTATCTTTGCCTCCTATATTCTTCCCCCCCCCCCACACCCCCACACACACACACACACACACACACACAGACATGACGCTACCAGAAAATATATTCACGTTATTTTTATTTCTTATGTTATATTTATAAGTTGGCGATAGTTACGATGACGCTTCAGATGTGTCATTGCTGGTTATTGTGCTTCTGGTCATGTTGTTGAGAAGCTATTTGAACCAGTGGTAATTAGATGATGTAGCTGTCTTTTGCTTTCTCTCTCTCTCTCCTTTTTTACAGTAAGGAAGGCAGCTCAAGGCAAAAAATAAAAAAATAAATAAAAAAATAAAATAAACACTGCTCAAAATGAAGGAAAAAAGAACAACAGGCTGCAGAGTGATCAATTTTGGGTGCAGATGTGTCGTGATACTTGAATTTTTTTTACAGTAAGGCAGACAACTCAAGAAAAATATAAGCATACACAAAAAACAACAAAGTCCACCATACACGGCTCCGAGCGAAAGAAAACGGAACGTGGGGTCAGTTTCAAGAGGTGTCAGTACTCTGCTACTAACAACTATCTCACTTACGTTTATTTAGCTCCACTGTGTTCCTTGGCTTGAGGGTGAAGGATGCGTCAGAGTCTTCGTTGAGGCACTTCAGGCTTCCCAAACCTTCGATAACATACACGGTCTGCAAGAAGGGGTCTGTTTTTTAGTCTGGTAACACTGGCGGGAATGTTGATCTCCCCCTCCTTCTCTTTCTTTATCTTTGTTATGCTTCCATCTTAGCTTTATATATTCTTTCTCCTCCTTTCCTTTCTTTCTATATCTTTCTTTTTTAGTCTGGTAACACTGGCTGGAGTGCTGATGTCCCCCTCCTTGTCCTTCTTTTTCTTTGTTATGCTTCAATCTCTGCTTTCTATATAATTTCTCCTCTTTCTTTCTCCTCCTTTCCTTCCTTTCTAACCCTTCTTTCTCCTCCTTTTCTTTCTTATACCTTAATTCTTCCTTTCTACATCCTTTCTCCTCTTTTTCTTCCTTACACCTCCATCCTTCCTTCCTTTTTCCTCCCTCTCTTCCTCTCATTCATTCACATCTTCCTTCTTTCCTCTATTCTACCTTTCTACATCATTTCTCCTCCTTTCCTTCCTACCTCTTCTCTCACACCTCTCTGTCGTTCCTTTCTTTTTCCCTCTCTTCCTCTCATTCATTCACATCTTCCTTCTTTCCATTCTCTCTGCTTCCTACTCCTTCCCCTAACTCTCCCTTATATCCACAGTCTCCCCTTCACCCCCTACACTCACCACAATCACTACTATAAAAATGGCTTACCGTCTTGCGCGTGGTGTTCCAAACGACCTGACCCCACTCCAGGAAGACGAACCCGGTGTAGATGGACTCCTTCTCATTCCGCAGGCCCTGGGCGAGGTAGCATCGGTAGGTTGACCTCTCGATGACCGTGAACTGAGTGTCCTTGAACTTCTTGATTTGCACCACCATCATGCCTGGAGGGGTCGCGATGGGTAGTTGGGTTATGGTAGTTTACTGATTGTTATTATTATTATTATTATTATTGTTATGAAGGTTATGTATGTAGCGAGTGAGGTTTGTCCGAGTGACCCCTTAAGAAAGCCTACCAGCGCTACAGCCATCAAACACACACACACACACACACACACACAAAAAGAGGAAAAAGAAGGAAAAAAGAAAGAGAAATAATCACCCACCTCCTTTTGTCCTCCTCCTGAACGTGCTTTCCTCCTCCACTGGCGTGTCGAGGAAATCATCTTGTGGGGAGAAAAGCTGCCTCTTCGATGGGGACTTGACGGGGGAGCGATTTGGCGACCAGGCGGCGAGGAGCTCCTGTGCGTTGACCCGTCCCTTGGCTCTGGACGGGCTCAGTGCGGGGTGCCTACTGGTCCCATCTCCCGTGGACTTTATCGGGGAAATCTTGCGTCTTCCTTTACGAGTCGGGGCTTTAGTTGATTTCTCGGACTTGTTTTTCCGTTTCGCCGCCCCAGACTGCGTTGCGTTCCCCCGTTTGGGTTTATCAGGAGACCCCACAGTTAGTTTCCCGGTGTCGTCCTTCCGTTTCGCCGCCCCAGACTGCGTTGCGTTCCCCCGTTTGGGTTTATCAGGAGACCCCGCAGTTGGTTTCCCGGTATCGTCCTTCCGTTTCGGTGACCCGGAAGACGCGATTCCCGTTCTCTCTTCACTCGGTTGACCCTGAATCGTTTCCTCATCCCTGGTCTCTTTCGGTGCGTTTCCGAGACGGTCTTTCACTGGCGACCCCACACCTGTTTTCCTGACCTTATTCTTCCCCTTCAGCGCCCTAGAGAAAGGTGCATTTCCCAGGAGGTCAGCCGTTAAGGTCACCCCAAGGCCCAGCTGACTCCGACAAGCCATACTGCAATCCACCACCCTGCTCTGGATGCTCTGAAAGTCCGGATCTTGCTTCTGGTGGATGATCTGCACCTCGCCATCCGCCTGCCTTGTCACCTCCACCTTCTCGAAGTTCCAGAATTCCAGCGGTTGCATCCGGACGCGTGTGGAGCGGCGGCAGTTTTGTGGAGCTGTGGAGTGGCAATGTGGAGTGTTAGGGGTGGAGTGAACCATGTGGGGTGGATGGAAAGCAAGGTAAGGAGTGGAAGGTATGAGGTAATATAAGTGGAGGAGATGTAAGGTGGAGTGTTAGGGGTGGAGTGAACCATGTCAGGTGGATGGAAAGCAAGGTAAGGAGTGGAAGGTATGAGGTAATGTAAGTGGAGGAGATGGAAGGTGGAGCTGTAAGTGGAGTGAAGCATGTGGAAGATGAAGAGAATTACAACACACATTATGGTATGGAAGAATGCAAGTGGAGGATGTGGAAGACTGGGAAAGGAGCGGAAGGTGGGGTGGCAAGTGCCGCGACCCATGTGGAAGAAGTGGATGATAGCACACATCAAAAACATCAAACACAAACATTTCACAAGAAGCTCAGAGTAAAAAAATCCTAACAAAAAATGCTTAAATAAAAACATAAACAAACATTGCTATTATTATTATGAGCAAACAACCACAAAAAACAAAATGCCGGGAAATAGTTACCTCCCAATCTCGTGTTGTCTTGCGTTGGGTTAGTTCTCCTCTCTTGGTCTGGAGGGTCGGACGGCACTGCTCCGGAAGGCGTCTCTCGTGCAGGTCCTCTACGTAAGGCATCACTGTTCACTCTCCTGGCTGTGGTGTCGTCCGTGTCACTCCCTATGTCACTGTTGCCAACACTCAATGGCTTGGTTTTTTTCTTGCGTACATCCTTCTCCTCCTCCTCCTTCTCCTCGTTTTTCTTCTTCTCCCGTTCTTTGTTTCTTTCTGTTTCTTGTTCGTCCAGTTTGTTCTTCCTCTTCCTCTGTTCTTCTTCCTTCATCTTATTTAGCTGGTTCTCCGTTTCCTCTCTCTCCTCCTCCTCCTCCTCCTCTTCCTCTTCTTCCTGTTCCTGCATCTTCCTATTCCTCTGCAGTTCTCCTTTCTCCTGCCTCTCCATCTCCTTCCATTCCCCACCCTCCTTATTCTTCCCCTCTTCCTCCTTTCTCTTCCTCAACAATTCCTCTTTCTCCCGTTCTCCATTCTTGTCCGTTTCCTTCCTCTGCCTCTCCCCCTCCTTCCTCTTCTGCTCCCGGTCCTCTTCCTCCTCCTCTGGTATTGTCACCATGCTGGGGTCCAAGAACATGCTGCTAACTTTTAATGCCAGCGGAGGGGCACGTCGGCGGAAGGGCGGATGTGGCTTCTTGAAAACATCGAGAGCAGTGCTGGAGAACACATTTTGGAAGCTGGGTTGCTCGTAGCCAGTGATGTTACTGGTGATGTTACTGGTGATGTCCCTTGCAGAGGTGAGGTTTGGGGTGCCTGTGGTGGTGTCCCTGGCCTGGTGTGGGGTGGTGTGTGGGGTGGGGTGAGGTCCCGTGGGGTGTCCTGCAAGAAGGTGTGTGTGTGAGGGTTAGCGATGCCGTGCGAAAGACCGAGAAGTGACGGTTATTATTATTATCAGGCTCCGTAAAAGTGCATCAAAGGGAAACTAAACAAAAATGAGACGCAAAATAAATGAAGATAAGTGTGGTAGTCAATTTAGAAGAATAAAAAGAAATAAAACAAGGGGTGGAAAGACATAGAGGAAATGGATAGTTTAACCCAGTAGCAGCGGGGATCATGTTTCTTAATGGTCCCTCCAAGTGAGAAAAATGAGAAAAAATCACCCCTCACACAAACCATTTCATAATATATATCAAAGCATTTGTGATCAGATTATGCATTATTTTGGGGGGATTATATCATGGCCCGTCGCTGCTAAATTTGGCCCGTCATACACAGTAAAGCCACAAATTTGGTAAAGCCACAAATTTGGCCCGTCGCTGCTACACGGTAAAGCCACAAATTTGATCCGTCGCTGCTACTGGGTTAAAAAAAAATCCTATACTCAGGTTAAATTAACAAAACTAACCTAACTTCAAACATTTGGCTAAGAAAGTTACTTAAGTTATTGCATGAAGTAACTCCACATGCTAACAAATTGACCACTGACAACCTAACCTAACCTAACCTAACCAACCCACACCATAACATAGATCACTTACTAGGAGGGCTGGAAGGAGGAAGGCCAGCTGTAGTGTCCCCCTCCTTGTTAGAGTACTTCAGATCCAACCCTGCAAGTATCGGGGGGACTTCACCATTTAAACCTTCACCAGAGGGAGTTGGAATGCTTGCTGTGTCCTTCGTCTGCGGTTCCTCATGCTCCTTCTGCTTCCTTCCCCTTTTACTCTGCGAGGATGTTGGTTTGTCACTGCTAAGCCATGAGTTACCGTCCAGTTTCCGTTTTCTTTTCTTGTGTGGATGTGTTACGCCCTCCACATCCACCCTCGCAGAATCCTCACCATTTGAGTGTTCTTTATCTCCCACATTTCCGTTCTCTTTGGATAACCTCGAGCTGTGTCCCTGTTCGTCACTGAGAGTCAATCCTTGGGTGTTCCGTATGGGTTCCTGATTGTTAGGTTTTGACGGTAATTTGATGGTACGTGTGTGTTCATCAGAGTGCGTTGTAAGCTTATCCTGGTCCTCTATGTTTTTGAGTCTCGATCTCTTCCCTGGTGGCTTGGCGGGGCGTGCTGGGTCTTCATCAGTGAGCCTCGTGACCTCCTCCTCTGCCTCTCCGTTCTCAAGTCTCCGTTTCCTTGATGGCTGCGAGGGATGAGTTGATTTTGGGAGAGTGGGTGCTGTGTTGTTTTTCCCTGGTAACGATGCAAGGGTGTGAGCTCCATTATGAGGTCTGGCGTCATTAGTTTCTGTCTTCTTTCCTTGTGGTTCAGAGGAGTGAGCTGTGTTATGAAGGGTGGATCTGGCAAGGTTAGAGTCCTCCTTTGCTTGTGAGGTTACGGAATGAGATGTAGTTTGAAGCATACGTTTTGCATGGTTAGTAGAATCTTTCTCCTTTCCTTGTGACTTTGAGGAATGTGTTGTAGTTTCCCGAGTTAGTGTTGCGTGGCTAGAATCTCCCTCCTTCCTTTGTGATTTTGTAGAATGAGTTACATTTTCAAGCGTCGTGTGGTCATTCTTCCGTGTCGCAGTCTGGTTTCCCTTTGTCCCTTTAGAGCGCTTGGGGGTGACCTGGTAGCTGCGGGAGAAAGGCTGGAAGACTGAGCACCGCGTCAGCTCGGACTGATTGTAGGTGACGATCTCACTGACCGAGTCCTCTGGCTTCTCAAAGTTCCAGAATTCAACCGGCCGGATCCTCCTACGCGATGAGCAGCGGATGTTTTGCGACTCATCCATTGCCGTGGTTGTGGGTGTTACGATCTGAAGGGAAATAAAAGAAAAATATACGTTAATAAAAAGAAATAATAATACTAATACCAAGAGCATGTCAAAGCACGTCAGGTAAAACTGTGAAGTGAACACCTGCTAATCACTTCAAACACCTCTAAACAAAACAAAAATAGACACAGGATTTACTTACAGGTTATTTAAACACTTACATAGACGCCCTAAGTTCCGTATACCACTGTCACTGAAGGAAAATAGCCCCTCAGTTCTAAGCATTGCAAGAAAACGTAAAAAAAATATTGCAGTAAACCCCCACAAAGCTAGACTAAGCAACTTCAAACACTTGTACACTTAAAACTAGACATGGTATTTACTTACAGGTTACTTAGACACTTACATAGACGCCCCAAGTTCCATATGCCACTGTCACTGAAGGAAAATAGCCCCTCAGTTCTCAGCATTGCAAGAAAACGTTAAAAAAATATTGCAGTAAACCCCCACAAAGCTAGACTAAGCAACTTCAAACACCTGTACACTTAAAACTAGACATGGTATTTACTTACAGGTTACTTAGACACTTACATAGATGCCCCAAGTTCCATATGCCACTGTCACTGAAGGAAAATAGCCACTCAGTTCTAAGCATTGCAAGAAAACGTAAAAAAAATATTGCAGTAAACCCCCACAAAGCTAGACTAAGCAACTTCAAACACCTGTACACTTAAAACTAGACATGGTATTTACTTACAGGTTACTTAGACACTTGCGCAGAGCCCCCAGGTTCCATATGCCACTGTCACTGAAGGAAAATACCCACTCAGTTCTAAGCATTGCAAGAAAACGTTAAAAAATATTGCAGTAAACCCCGACAGAGCAATACCAAGCCACTTCAAACACCTCTACACAAAAAACTAAACACATTATTTACTTACAGGTTACTTAGACACTTGCACAGAGCTCCCAAGTTCCATATGCCACTGTCACTGAAGGAAAATAGCCCCTCAGTAATTAGCATGTCAAGAAAATGTCAAAAAATTGTTGCTCTGGGCGGACTTGAAGACTTTTTTGGCGGGCCACTGTTGCCACAAGCTGGGCGCGTAAATACTGTCAAATACCTCAAAAAACAGTTTAATTTGGTGTTTGTAGCTGTTTTTGAGTTTATTTTGACACTATTTGTATTTTGTTTCATATTTAAAGCAGTTATTGAGGCCGAGAAATAGGAGGAAGAATTTTAAATGTGGTATTTCTCTGTTATGTCTTCAAAAAACAGGTTAATTTAGTGTTTGTAGCTGTTTTTATCTTTCTTTTGAGATTATTTGTATTTTGTTTCATATTTAAAGCAGTTATTGAGGCCGAGAAATAGGAGGAAGAATTTTAAATGTGGTATTTCTCTATGTTATGTCCTCAAAAAACAGCTTAATTTAGTGTTTGTAGCTGTTTTTGCGTTTATTTTGAGATTATTTGTATTTTATTTAATATTTAAAGCAGTTATTGGGGTCGAGAAGTGTGAGGAAGAAATTCAAATATGGCAATCATCATATATCTATTTGTTCTGTCCTCAATAAACAGCTTAATTTAGTGTTTGTAGCTGTTTTTACCTTTATTTTGAGATCATCTGTATTTTATTTCATATTTAAAGCAGTTATTAATTAGGTTCGAGAAGTATGAAAAAGAAATTAAATTGTGGTAATCATCATACTTATATGTCTACGTACTTTGTTCTATCCTCAATAAACAGCTTAATTTAATGTTCCTAGTTCTTTTTACCTTTATTTTGACATTATCTGTATTTTTTTCATATTCAGAGCAGTCGACATTACCGTTGAGAAGTAATTAAGAGGAAGAAATTTATATGTCGTAATTTTCATATATGTCTACCTTGTTTTACTGTTGCCTTATTTAAATAGGAGGTGTCATCATAGGCGTAATACACTGTAGACAAAATAATAGAGCAATATAAATAGAACCATGTGTTGGCCTCCCTCTGAACGTAAACAAACAGGAGGTGATTATCGTACTCAGAGCCTCGTATATACCGGTCTTTGAGGCATAGCTATTGCCCCAAAAAACACCAATAATTAACCATTTTAACGATAAATATATATGAAAGCAGTTATTGGAGTCAAGGAGGCAGTTTTGGGGTCGGAAATGGGAAAACACAGGAGGCTGCGTACGACAATCTGGCATGTAAACAAACAGGAGGAGGTCAGACTCAACAAGACGGGAAAGGAGAAGAAAAACCACAACAACCCGCCTCCCATGGCCCGCCCAGCCCCATAAAACACTGCAGAAGGAGAAGAAGAAGAAAACTACACTACCACACCTCAGGAGCTGCCGTTGTTAAGGTTGTAGCCCCATATCTTACCCAGGAAAGGGACGGGTGGACAGGGACTCGGGTCAACCATCCTTGTCTGCCCTAGGAAACCGTGCTGACCAGCCTAGGAAACCGGGCTAACCATCCTAAACCGGGCGTACCATCCTTATCTGTCTTAGAAAACCGTGCTGACCATCCTTGTCTGTCCCAGGAAGCCGTGCCAACCATCCTTGTCTGTCCCGCCCCTGCACACACCGCCAGGATGGAGATCATCGTGGCCAACGTGGACAAGGTGACGTTCGACATCGAGGTGCAGCTGGAGGAGCAGGTGGGGGCCCAGACGCTGCCCTTCCCCGGCATGGACAGTAAGTGGCGGATAATACTGACGAGAGGGCGGCCACCTCTTTCCAAGTTAATACTTATAATATGGATTCCTCTTTGGTCCCTGAATGCAGTGCAGTAAAAAGATTACTTCCAGTATATAGAAGGGGGGCCGAGCGGGGCAGAGCCCACCGTTGAGTAGGTTACATTAGGTTAGGTTAGTTTAAATTTCTTCGGCATTCAGTGTGGCATTCAGTGTGGGGCGGCGGAAATGCGCACTGTGTTACGGGACAGGGCAGCGTTAATAATCACCTTAGTGACTCCTAAGTTAATTGGGTCATTTCATTAGGGGAACTGCATTAACACAGTGAAAAAATTCCTGTGATGAACATCACTGAGTGCCAGGGGCTTTTTTCATTATGTTACTGCAGTTTCCCTAATGTATATATACACCATGTGTCAAAGGTGTTGACACTGTGGCCACGAGTGTGACTGGGGTCATGTTCACAGTGGGGCTGGGGTCATGTTCACAGTGGGGCTGGGGTCATGTTCACAGTGGGGCTGGGGTCATGTTCACAGTGGGGCTGGGGTCATGTTCACAGTGGGGCTGGGGTCATGTTCACAGTGGGGCTGGGGCGTCAGGTTAGGCCACAGAAGTGGCTGCTGGCGCAGTGAGCTTTAGCTCATCAGTGGCGGTACGCTGCCCTGACATCCACTCAGAATGCATGGGTTCAACTCCCCTGCACTCAGTGGTGTTTATTATGGGATTAATTCAGTTCACAACCATAGCATTTTACATCTTCCTTTTCTGATAACTCACTAAGAAAGCTAGGAGTTCAAATCTTCAGTATAACCTGACCATAGTTTACAATGCCACAGGATACTCAGCCATCTAATTTCTTTCCTTTCTTGTCCTTCCAGAGTCCATTGCCGCGGTCTGCACTTTCTACATGCGAGGGAACTGCAGCAAGAGCGTCAACTGTCCATTCCGTCATGTGCGCGGCGACCGCACGGTGGTGTGCAAACATTGGCTGCGAGGCCTCTGCAAGAAGGGCGACCAGTGCGAGTTTCTCCACGAGTACGACATGTCCAAGATGCCCGAGTGTTACTTCTACTCAAGATTTAGTGAGTGATGCGTGTCAACTGTCAAGTGTGTATTTTTTTGTTTGTTTATTTGTTTGCTTTACACGGAAGGAGCTCCAAAAATTCTTCCTGTAATTACAACATTTTTATTTTTCTATTATTGTTATTTACTCCCCCCCCCCCTTCCCCCCTAGATGCCTGCCACAACAAGGAGTGTCCATTCCTGCACATCAACCCCGATATGAAGATGAAGGACTGCCCGTGGTATGATCGAGGGTTCTGCCGCCACGGTCCGCAGTGCCGCAACAGACATGTTCGTCGCGTCCTCTGCATGAATTACTTCTCTGGCTTCTGCCCCGACGGACCCAACTGTAAATTCATGCAGTGAGTGTCATGTGATGATTCCTTGCCTTCTCTCCCGATCTTTTCCTTCTTTCCTTCCCTCTGTGTGATACCTAGTCTTTTCCTTTCTTCCTTCCCTCCCTGTGATACCTATTCCTTCCTTCCTTTCTTTCCTCCCTGTTATAGTCTTTTCATTCTTTCCTTCGATTGATTCCTTCCACTTTTCCTCCTTCCTTTTCCATAATGGTTTCTTCCTTCCTTTCTTTGCAGTTTTGGTCTCTTCCTTCCTTCTTACAGTTTCTTCCTTCCTTCCATCTTTCTTTCCTTCGCCCCTTTACCTTTGATATGCAACCCAGTTTTTGCCTTTATAGATCTCAGTCACTTATACTTCTCTTCGTCAGCAAGGACAAATACAACACCTAATTCTCCACTCCTTTGCCTTCCTTTTACAGCCACAGTTTGAGCTACTCCAGGTTAACCAAACATAACAATCACCAATTTCTTACCTCTAAAAACTTCAATCACTTATACCTCCCTACCAGTGACACCTAATTCCTTACCCTTTTGCCTCTCCCTTCGACAGGCACGATTTGGATCACCCACCCTCTCGATTCCATACATAACAATCGCCTATTTCTTTCCTCTATAAACTTCAATCACTTATACTTCCTTACCAGTGACACCTAATTCCTTACCCTTTCGCCTCCCCCTTCGACAGCCCACGGTTTGAGCTGCCGCAGGTTATGGACGACAAACAGATGCCCCACAAAAAGCAGGGCATCACGTGTCACTACTGTGGCGAGACTGGACACAAGGCCTCGCAATGCTTCAAGGCGAACCCGGACCTGAGGGAACAGAACACCATCATTGTGAGTCTGAGGAGGGGAAGGAGTGTGAGGTAGTTTTGTGAGGTTAGCAAGTGAGGTTATTCAGGTTTTGTAAGCTGAGTGACAGTGAGATATTTTTATAAGCTTAGTGATAGTGAGGTAGGTTAGTGAGTAGTGATAGTGAGCTTATTGATAGTGAGGATAGGCAGTTTTATGAGCATAGCAATAGTGAGATTACCAAGATTTTATGAGCCTAGTAATAGTGAGGTAATTTTATGACCCTAGTGAGAGTGAGGTGTAGTTTCAAGAGCTTGGCAATAGTGAGCCCAGTGTTGGTGAAGATGGTGAGGCCATGTTTAGAGCCTCGTGATAGTGAGAATAGAGGGGGTGAGTAACAGTGAGATAATTTTATGATTGTGAGAATAGTGAGGCATGGTTTCAAGAGCTTGGCAATAGTGAGCCCAGTGTTAGTGAAGATGGTGAGGTAGTGATTAAGAGCGTAGTGATAGTTTGTCAAGTCATCTGCACCATGAACATGAAAAAAAAAAAAAGAACACACAAGAACCCAACTTAATCTCCTTCTGTCCTTTGTAAATTTTTGTCCCAAGTGTCAGAAGCATCTGTAAATACCAACCAATACTTCTTTTTTTCTTTTTTCCATTTTCTTCTCTTTTCTAATTTCTTTCCATTGCAGAGCCTGGCGTCGGGCGGCCCCAAGAGTCAGCCCGGCAAGGATATGGGTTCCCACGGCGGCGGTGGCGGAGGCGGCTACGAATCAGGCAACCGATTGGATAACATCACGTGCTTCAAGGTAATGGGCAGGGAGGGGACATGGGGTGAAGGGAGAGGGCGTAGTGGGAATGTGTAAGGGGGGTTATGCATGTTATTTTTCTTGTATTTTATCTCTGTCAATCCCTGTCCAATTTTCCATACACAAGACATTAGTTAATTTAGGTCTTGACTCAGAAAATTCATATATGCTTCCTTACTAATGAGACTTTCTATACAGCAAAGTGAGGTCATTTTTTGTTGATTTATACCATAAGGGGCTGGCTATCATGTGTCTGAAGAAACCCTAAACTTAACCTAACATAACCCAAAATAAACACTATAGGTCTTGACTCGGAAGATTCATATATGCTTCCTTACTAATGGGACTTTATATACAACCAAGTGAGGTCATTCTTTGTTGATTTATACCATAAGGTGCTGGCTGTCATGTGTCTGAAGATACCCTAAACTTAACCTAACATAACCCAAAACAAACACTATAGGTCTTGACTCAGAAGATTCATATATGCTTCCTTACTAATGGGACTTTATATACAACCAAGTGAGGTCATTCTTTGTTGATTTATACCACAAGGGGCTGGCTATCATGTGTCTGAAGATACCCTAAACTTAACCTAACATAACCCAAATCAAACACTATATCATATAGGTCTTGATTCGGAAGATTCATATATGCTTCCTTACTAATGGGACTTTATATACAACCAAGTGAGGTCATTCTTTGTTGATTTATACCATAAGGTGCTGGCTGTCATGTGTCTGAAGATACCCTAAACTTAACCTAACATAACCCAAAACAAACACTAAAGGTCTTGACTCAGAAAATTCATATATGCTTCCTTACTAATGAGACTTTTTATACAGCAAAGTGAGGTCATTCTTTGTTGATTTATACCATAAGGTGCTGGCTATCATGTGTCTGAAGAAACCCTAAACCTAACCTAACAGAACCCAAAACAAACACTCTAGGTCTTGACTCAGAAAATTCATATATGCTTCCTTACTAATGAGACTTTTTATACAGCAAAGTGAGGTCATTCTTTGTTGATTTATACCATAAGGTGCTGGCTGTCATGTGTCTGAAGATGCCCTAAACTTAACCTAACATAACCCAAAACAAACACTATAGGTCTTGACTCAGAAGATTCATATATGCTTCCTTACTAATGAGACTTTCTATACACCAAAGTGAGGTCATTCTTTATTGATTTATACCATAAGGGGCTGACTGTTGATTTATACCACAAGGGGCTGACTATCATGTGTTTGAAGATACCCTAAATTTAACCTTACACTACCTAAAACAAACATTATAGGTCTTGACTCAGAAAATTCATATATGCTTCCTTACTAATGAGACTTTCTATACACCAAAGTGAGGTCATTCTTTGTTGATTTATACCATAAGGGGCTGACTATCATGTGTTTGAAGATACCCTAAACCCTTACACTACCTAAAACAAACATTATAGGTCTTGACTCAGAAAATTCATATATGCTTCCTTACTAATGAGACTTTTTATACAGCAAAGTGAGGTCATTCTTTGTTGATTTATACCATAAGGTGCTGGCTGTCATGTGTCTGAAGATACCCTAAACTTAACCTAACATATCCCAAAACAAACACTAAAGGTCTTGACTCAGAAAATTCATATATGCTTCCTTACTAATGAGACTTTCTATACACCAAAGTGAGGTCATTCTTTGTTGATTTTTACCATAAGGGGCTGACTATCATGTGTTTGAAGATAACCTAAACTTAACCTAACCTAAACCCCCTATCTAATACATCTTATATTTCCCTTCTATGCTGGTCTCTTTCCTCCCCAATTCCTTCCATAACACTAATCCTTCTTTCTTCCCTTCCTTCTGTATCCAATCCCCTAATCCCCTCTATATCAAGGGGCACAAAATACAAAACCAGCAACGATATAAAAAAATCCACTTGACACTGCTCCGAGGAAACAGAAAAGAACGAGACGACCTTTTTTTTCTTCTTTTTTTTATAGTACAGAAAGCAACTCAAGGACAACAACAAAAAAAGTGTTAATAAAACCCACTAATCGGCGTTCCCACAAAAGTGAAAAGTATAGAGTGGCCGAGAGAGAGGTCAATTTCAGGTGGAGATGTGTCTTGATACATTCCTGATATATGTTCTTTTTCTCCTTATTTTTCAGTGCGGAGAGCAGGGTCACTTCGCCAACCGTTGCACCAAGGGACAGTTCGCCTTCCTCAGCTCCGGCAACTAAGGGAGCGGAAGGGAAGGGAAGGGGAAGGAACAGCCAGCGCAGGACATCAAGAGTTATGCATATATTAATAGCGATAGTTACTTTTTCTATATAATTGTGTGCCTGTGTGAGTGTGTGTGTGTGTGTGTATGTGTGTGTATGTAATAATAAATGAGAGAATGATGTTAGTGTGTTTTGTTTAATGCCTTGTTTTGTTATTTAGCATAAGTAGTAGTAGTAGTAGTAGTAGTAGTAGTAGTAGTAGTAGTGGTAGTAATAGTAGTAGTAGTAGTAGAAATAATAACACAAATAATATCTAAAACATTGAGTGTCATTACTGTAGAGTCTATTGAAAGTCTTACATCCAATATTTCACATTTATTTATTTATTTTTTGTTATTATTTTTTGAGATCTACATTAAGATATATTAAGGCATCTCTGGTGTACGACATTATAGGATCAGAACCGTCTACTGTGGACGCTTACCCCTAAAAAATCGATAAAATTTAATAAATAAGAAATTAATCAGAAAAAAAGAGAAATGCTTGCAATCACAGCCTCCAAGAAAGATGTGATGCCCTGAGGTACGTCTAAGAAAACACCGATATCTCATAAATATAATTAACCGGGTGGGAGTGAGGTGTGTGAAGTCGGTTTTGGATGAACTGGACACACTCAGCGCGCACTCTATAGTATGTAACTCTATGGATTCAGAATGCGTTGATATATATATTTTTTTTATAGGTTACAAAGTTTAATAGCTAAGCACTGTATGAATTCAAACACACTATTTACAGAAAGACTCCTAGCAAGTTGAGCAGTATCGTACACTCATTTATTTATCGCATGTGTGTACTTCTGATAACACGAACAAACGCATGTAGACAGCATTCACACCACATTACATCAACTAAACTAACTTATCATGCTCATAGTCTTACCAATAAGACTTAACAATAAAATAAACGGGATTTGCCTATGATCTACAAATTCTACATAGATAACCCCGTCTCCATATTCATAATTTGTTCTTGAATGATGTTGTAGATGTAGTATTAACTATGTGTTCTTGTAGTGAGTTCCATGTATTTATAAAACCCTAGAAAGTGCATTAAGATGATTATTATATTTAAATTTTGGTATATATACAGCCCCTCCCGGAAAAGAACCACCGCGCCAGTCTGTTGCCTCGGGAGGGTTGGCCAGCCTGTCTTTCCCTCCTCAGCGGCGGCCCCGGTAGGTCACACGTTAACTATTTTTCCCTGTGCGTCCATTTCCAGGCCTCTATTAACCCTGTCACTTTGAGGAAAACTCCGTACACGTCTATAGTTTTAATATAATGGAGGAAGGGTCGTATATGTGTCCAGGGGGAAGGGAAAACAGGTGTGTAGCGGTGGTGGCGGCGGGGTGAACGCATGTGGCGGAGCACGAGGAGGCCGAGGTGCTGTTTGGGTTTTATTATTTTGTTATTTTTTCGTTTAATGGCGGATTCCTTGACCTCCTGTAGTGTGTGGTCTTATTCACGGCAGCTCGGCATGATATACAGTCGGTTAATCTAGTCCCCTGTGCTGAATTCCCTGGTAATGAGCATATTTTATCCCTGTCAACATGTGCGGACAGTATTGAAAATGTCTGAATGCTAGACTTGCCTTTGTGTTATTGTTGAAGGGCGAGAATGGATGCCCCTTAACCACAATAAGAAGGTATGTTGTGGAAAACTCCCTACACATTTCTAGTTTTGATATAATGGAGGAGAGATTGTAGGGGGAATGTTCAACCCATATTGGTAATTTGTGTTATTGTTGAAGGGCGAGAATGCATGCCCTTACTTGCAACAATAAACTTTCAATTAATCAATCTAACCACAAAAAGAAGGTACGTTGAGGAAAACTCCCTATACACCTCTAGATTTGATATAATGGAGGAGAGATTGTAGGGGGAATGTTCAACCCATATTGGTAATTTGTGTTATTGTTGAAGGGCGAGAATGGATGCCCTTTAACCACAATAAGAAGGTATGTTGTGGAAAACTCCCTACACGCCTCTAGATTTGATATAATGGAGGAGAGATTGTAGGGGGAATGTTCAACCCATATTGGTAATTTGTGTTATTGTTGAAGGGCGAGAATGCATGTCCTCTAGCCACGATATGAAGGCACGTTGAGGAAAACTCCCTACACATCTCTGGTTTTGATATAATGGAGGAGAGATTGTAATTATTGTATATATGTGCAGGGGGAATGTTCAACCCACATTGGTAATTTTAGGGTTGCAAAGCTAAATATTGTGAACATGTACCGACAGCGCTTCACGACCAATGATATTAATACCTGTGATGAGAACTGCCCGTGTTTTTATCTTAATTGAAAAGCATAACGTCCTCCATGCAAGGCTCGATTCCTTCATGTTGGCACCCGGCAGCCTTAAAACTGTGGCCCTTTGGACGTGTGTGTGCGGATATTTTCCTACTCGCCTTCACTCCTCTGACATGATGAAAGATAATGCACCATTCATAGGTTCTGCTGACAAACAAAACCCATATCTGATCCCTGCCACCCCTTCTCCCTCCCCCTCTCCCCTGCACCCTTCCTAACGCCTCTCCCTCCCGCAGGGGCAAGCAGTCACCATGGGGGCCTACAAGTACATGCAGGAGATTTACCGGAAGAAGCAGAGTGATGTGATGCGCTTCCTGCTGAGGGTGCGGGCCTGGCAGTACCGCCACCTCAACAAGCTGCACCGTGCGCCGCGCCCGACCCGCCCGGAGAAGGCGCGCCGCCTCGGCTACAAGGCCAAGCAAGGTGAATACGCAGGATGATTTTGTTTACTCTTATATTTTTTGTAATCGTTTAAATGTCAGCAAGGAGAACACTCGGATGACTTTGTTTACTCATCTTTTTTGTTATGTATGTAATATTGTGAGCGAGGAGACACCCAAGACTAATAGATTCACAAAATAAACATCCCTGCAATACATTTCTTGTTATAAAAAGTCAATTAGGATAATAGTGAGTTTTTGACAGACCAACAGCACGTGCAAGTAACTTTTCTATATTTCATACTGTGCGCAAATGTTCTGTAGATGGATGAAAGATTCCTTTTTTGTTAAATAATAGTTTGTTGCTACCTCATTTAGGGGGCAAGCCTTGTCGAATCATTGCCATCTGTATCTTGCCGAGTTTTCTCCACTGACCTTAACGCTGCATCACCCGTACCATGATGATAACCCATGCACCACGCATATGGATGCTGATGATCACTTGTTTGCACTGACTCTTCCCCCTCACGCCCTCTGCCCAAGCCCTGCCGGCACACCCATTCACCCACCTCCTCCCTCTACCCGCAGGCTTCGTCATCTACCGCATCCGTATCCGCCGCGGTGGCCGCAAACGCCCCGTGCCCAAGGGTGCCACCTACGGCAAGCCCAAGAGCCACGGCGTCAACCAGCTCAAGCCCACACGCAACCTTCAGTCCCTGGCTGAGGTGAGTCGCTGTCTTGTGTATTCAAGTTAGGTATTTTGTCTTTTCCTATTTATGTTTTGTGTACTTTACAGAAATTTTAAAATACAGGGTAGTTGCACAAATGTAAGGTCTGCATAACTTCTCATTACTGAACTTTGCAAGCTTGAAAAAAAGAAAAACTCGGGCGTGGACTTCATATTCCTTCTCATATTGATTTGTTTTTTGTTTGATGAAGGAACGGCACAAAGTTGCCTTCATGTGGATGTTGTAGTTTTTCATCTACTTTGTACTGTGTAGTCAGAGGGTGGGAGTTGTAGTAGTGCTTTTGGAGGCTGGGTTCTTCTCCAAGTCTGAGGCTTAGCCATGACCAGCACAGGAAATGGATTGGAATCATTAACAAAATAAGAAGAGGATGGATCTCTTCAAGACTGAGTTGAAACAGCATGAAAGGGAAGAATCTTTTCAGCCAGCTAAACAATTGCATTTCCAGCCTTACACTTCAGCCATTAGTTTAAGAAAGCAGCCTGCACCAGGAGTGTGAACACCCTCCTCTGGCTGCCCCTCTCAGTAGGGTTTTGGGTACTAACTGTTGGTTGGTTGGTGTGTCCCACAGGAGCGCACAGGTCGTCGCCTGGGTGGGCTGCGTGTGCTGAACAGCTACTGGGTAGCACAGGACTCCACCTACAAGTACTATGAGGTGATTCTGGTGGACATCCGACACAATGTGGTTCGCAAGGACGGCTCCCTCAACTGGATCTGCAAACACACGCAGAAGCACAGGGAGATGCGAGGCAAGACCTCGGCCGGCAGGAAGCACCGCGGGCTGGGCCGAGGCTTCCACTTCTCCCAGACCAAGGGAGGCTCGCGTCGCGCCCGCTGGCTGCGCCACAACTCGCTTTCCCTGCGCAGGAAGCGTTAAAATCACCATCTGGTGTTATTTCTTTAATAAAAAAAATGATTATTCCACGCAACATTGAGTAGTTTTATTTTCATTGGTATGGTGATTGTTGATGTATTAGAGGGTTTATATTTTTCCTGATGTGTAGTATGTTCCACTGAGTATTGGGAGTAGTCTTCAGGCATGGAGTCTTAATTCAATGGCAACTGTGCTCCAGCTTGAGTTGCCCTTTACCCATGTTGCTCACCACGAGGGTAGGCTGAGGAGGTGAATCATGTTACCAAACCAAGGCAAGCTATCCATCTGTTCTGTGATTAATAAGCAGCACTAATGGTAATCCTCCCAATGAACCAGTCTGCCAGTCATGGAATACAGATATCAGAGCACTTGCTATTATTCAAGAGTAATATTTCCCACCTCATTAAGGCTGAAGACTCAGCTGAAAATGAAGTGACCCAACTCATTGAGGCTGAAGTATATCCGATATATTTATTCAGTAAAATAAAATCGGCCAAAACTTGCTCTTATGCTATACTAAATATAAGTCAGAAGGGCATGGAGAAAATTTGTATATAATAAATCTTTTATTTTAGAAGATATTTACATTAATTAAACAACTCCATTGTAATTTAAGACACGACCCTACACTTACGTACATTACAAGTCGCTTCCTGGCACAGCTTTGCACCACAGAGAACAGCAGGCAGTGGCTACATTAAGACCTCAACTACCACCATCCAAATCATACAACAATTTTTCTATGCAACGTTACTGCCCGTCCCAAAATATATATAAATAAGAATTCCCAATGAGCTGGAAAGTGTGATGGCAGTGGCTGTGTAGGGAGTGCGCGTGTAACTGTGTGTCTTCCGTCCACCCCTCTAAATAATAATCTCGACGCCGGCCAACTCCTCATCGGACGGAAGCTCGATATTCTCTGGGGCGACCAGGTTGGCATCAATGGCAGGCAGGCCGAGTGCTTCCCGTCGCCTCAGCTCAAGGAAGGCCTCACGCTGGGCCCAGTGGCGATTCCTGTAGACAAAAAGAAAGATTGCTTACCTTAGTGTTGATAAAGAGGCTAGGGAGCTAAATAACTCATATGGGTGCCTCTTCTCAGTGATTCTGCCTCCAGTTTGTCATACCAATGTTATGTTAGATACTATGTGATTTTTTTTTCAAGGAGGAGTAAGATGGTGTTATAAAGCCTTATCCTAACGCATCTACATCTACCTATAATGGGAAGAGAAGAGGATTATGAAAAGTGACATAAAAATAAGGGAGGGGAAAGTGTAAAAAAAGAAAAATACATCGAAAAAGGAAGGGAAAATATTACAAGGAACTCGGTATGTGATGTTTTCCAAGACGGCAGGAATAAAATGGCCTATCATCTAAATTCAGAAGAGGAAGAAGAAACGATTACGATAAAGAAAGGAAAGAGGAAGGTGACAAAAGATGGGGAGGAGGAAATATATGAAAATGAAAAACACGTGGAAAAAGGAACAATCACAGAACACATGCTAAGTAAAGGAGAAGGAGGAGGACGACATTTAACAAGAGGAAGATCAACAATCACAAAACACACGCTAAATAAAGGAGAAGGAGGACAACATTTAACAAGAGGAAGAGTAACAATCACAGAACACACGCTAAATAAAGAAGAAGAAGGAGGACAGCATTTAACAAGAGGAGGAGTAACAATCACAAAACACGTGCTAAATAAATAAAGAAGAAGGAGAAGGAGGACAACATTTAACAAGAGGAAGAGCAACAATCACAGAACACACGCTAAATAAAGAAGAAGGACCATCACAGAACACACGCTAAATAAAGAAGAAGGAGGACAGCATTTAACAAGAGGAAGAGTAACAATCACAGAACACGTGCTAAATAACGAGAAGAAGGAGGAGGACAATAAACAAGAAAGAACAAGAACCACAGAACACTTGTTAAATAAATATAGAAGGAGGTTAAACAAAGACAAGAACAGGAGACAATCATCACACCACACATCAAAAGAAGAAAAAGGACATTAAACAAAGACAAAAGAATAGACAACAAGATCACACACACACACAGACACACGAACATACTTGTAGTCAGGGAGGTAGGTCCAGAAGAAACCGGTGACGACGATGCAGAGGGTGACGCCGACGAAGAAGGTGATGTGCATTGAGGTGTTATCCTCCACAATGTTCTTTTGATCGAACCCCCAGCTCACCCAGTTCTGAGGGAGAAGCGCGTTGTCGTCAGGGAGGTATAAGCATATCATCACCTTGGTAAACAAACCGCGTAAGTCATTATTTTCTACTTTACAGGAAATTAGAAAAGAACTCATTATCTTGTTTGGCTTAAGAATTTGGCAGAACTGAAAGGGTTAATTCTAGAACCCACAAACCCTGAATGATGAAGGATACAAAAATTGGGTGTTATGTTGAAAAATTGATGGTAAAGTAAACCTGGAAATTGCTAAAAAATGACTTGGGTGATTATTTAATGAGGGTGACGATATGGCGCTCCCTGCTGAAGTGAGGTAATAATAATAATAATTTTTTTTTTCGCCCAGCGGCATATATAAAAAAAACACAGGACAAGAAAACGAACGAGATCGAACAAGACACATAATGCTTAAATAACTGACACCTTAAAACACGCACAAGATAATGAGAAAATTGTGATTAGAGTTCGGTGTTTCTGCACTTTTCTTCAGCACGTGTGAAAATGCTGACCGTTACGCTAAAACGTCTTTGAATCGTAGTTTGAGAAGTTGCCTCAGAACGCTTGAATAGCTGATCGATGCGAGGCGAGTGATATCTCAAGATCTATCCCCCATGTCGCTTACCTCACCTCAGGAGCAGCAATTAGCAGGCTTTTTTTTATTTCTACACTAAACTTTGCTGTTGTTTGTTGGTTTTGTTCTAGTTTGTCTACTTGTGATCATAGAGAGTAGTGAATGAAATATAGAAACAGTAAGCAAGTTGAACCTCTGTGAGATATTTAGCGGCTCCCATGGCAGGTATACAAAAAGCATTGTAGAGTCAATCATTTAGCGATTTCCAGAAAAAAATACCATTTCCATAATAGACACCATCATATTTTGTCCTGAGATAAGCATTTAGCATCAAAATTAGCAGGCTACGCTCTTGTGAATAACCCCCCGGCCCTGTCCTGGGTGTAATTCTGTAGTTTTACCATGTAGCTGATGCTGAAATATAGAGGTGGTGGTGGTATGTTCCTAGCTGTCCCCTTTTTGTCTGTAAATAAAGCGGGGACAGCTGGGAACAGGGGGACAACCAGGAACACAACACCGGCTGCGAAATCACTACCACCACCAACACTCAACACCACAACCAAGGCCATAGGAGCTTACAGAAGACCCCAAACCACCATAATCAACCACAATTAACCCCTTGCATCATTATCTAACGGTAAATAAGGGTGGACAGCTGGGAACAGGAGGACAACCAGGAACACAACACCGGCTCGAGATTCCCACCACAACCAAGGCCATAGGAGCTTACAGAAGACCCCAAACCACCATAATCAACCACAATTAACCCCTTGCATCATCAACATCAACCACAGAATCCCTCTCTCTCTCTCTCTCTCCCCCCGGTCAACCTTCTGCTGTGCGTCCGTGTCCGAGGCCTCTGTCTTGCTCTTGGTGCGTTCTGTGATCACATCTGTCACGGCAACGGTGTCCTTGTTCTTCTTGGAGGTGGAAATGCCCGCCGTCCGCACCACCAAGGGCTTGAGGAGGCGCTGGTTGAGCCGTAAAGGAAGGGAACCGAGCCGAGTGAGAGCCGCCATCTTGATCTTCTGCTGTGAGGGAGACTTGCCAAGACGAGCCTAAAGGATTTTACACACAAACAAAAGGTTATTAATGGCTTAGTTTTGTTTTTGAAGGTGTGTTTGTATTGATGGTATTATTATTATTGTTTTCATTCATACTTCTTTCTTTCTTGTCTATTTTTCTTTATTTCTTGGCAATCAATCAATCAATCATCAATCTTGGTTTGTTTGTTTCTCAGTTTCTTTCCTCTTTCTTTTTTTTTTCGTTATTATTACTATTCTCTTTTTGTTCTTGCTCTCCTCCTCCTCCTCCTCCTCCTTCTCCTCCTTCTTCTTCTTCTTCATAATCACTTTCCTCCTTTTCTTCTGTTGCAAAGTCAATAATATAATGAGAGAGAGAGAGAGAGAGAGAGAGAGAGAGAGAGAGAGAGAGAGAGAGAGAGAGAGAGAGAGAGAGAATGATAATGATTGCTGATGATGGTGATGATAGGGAAGCCTTGTATATGGAGGGTACGTGAACTTCAAACCTAAACTATCCCTTTGAGGAAGAAACCTTAAAAATAGTAACGTTCCCACGCCTGTTAATCATTGTGTACGTGTGTGTGTGTGTGTGTGTGTGTGTGTGTTAACTCTTCTTTTTGTTGTTGTTTTGTTAATTACTTCTCGTTGTTCTTGTCCTTGTTTTTGTTGCTATTGTTGTTTTTGTTGCTCTTTTCCTTTCTCCTCCTCCTCCTCTTCCTTCTTTTTCTTCTTCATCTTCGTCTTCTTGTTCATCTTTTTTGTTCTTTTATTTTGTGTCTTCTTGTTCTCGTTCTTCTTCTTCTTCACCATCATCATCATCATCATCTTCTTCTTCTTCTTCTTTTCTTCTTCTTCTTCTTCACCATCATCATCATCATTATCATCTTCTTCTTCTCCTTTTTCTTCTTCTTCTTCACCATCATCATCATTATCATCTTCTTCTTCTTCTTCTTCTTCTTCTTCTCCTTCACTAACAGCCTACCATCACCTCACCATCAAATCACCGTTATAAAAAAAGTCCCTGAATAAAAATCTCTTCCCTAATCTTCACACTAAAAAATAAACAACGCCAACATTTACACGTTCACACAAACTAACAATACACACATTTTTTTTCCTTTTGTTAATGTCAGTTCACTAGATAACCTTTGTATATAGACGTCTTATATTAACAGCAAGGGAGACACAGCTCAAGGCTAAACATATACACAACAAACACGATGAAAAAAAAGAAAAAACAACACTAATAAGACGCTGCTCCAAAAAGTTATTAAGGAGGATTATTAAGAATGCAGGAAGGAGGGAAGGAAGGGAGGAAGAAGGGAAGAAAAGAAAGAAAGAATGCAAGAAGGAGGAAAGCGATGAAAATTAAGGAAGGAAGAAGGGATGAAAAGATCGAAAGAAAGAATGAAGGAAGGAGGGAATATTAAGCGATGGAAAGGAACGAAGGAAGGAAGAAGGGATGAAAAGAAAGAAAGAATGAAGGAAGGAGGGAAGCGATAACAAGGAAAGAAGGAAGGAAGAAGGGAAGATATTAAAAAAAAGAATGCAGGAAGGAGGGAACATGAACGTTTAAGAAAGTATACCAACTAGTGCGTGAGGAACGCCTTCACGCCCACCACAGGAACGTTTGTTGTCATCCATATTAGTTGTTCCTAGTGACAAATATATATGTGTCACTAACAACACTACTTCAACTCTCTATCAAACACACACATGAACGTTTAAGGAAGTATCAGTGCATGAAGAACGCCTACACGCTCACCACAGGAACGATTGTTAAAATTTTCATCCATATTATGTAGAATAAATTGTTCCTAGTGACAAATATATATGGATAACTAACTAACTACACTACTTCAATGTCTTACACACACATGAACGTTTAAGAAAGTACCAATGCATGAGAAACGCCTACACGCCCCCACAGGAACGTTTGTTTTCAGCCATATTATGTAAAAGTAATTGCTAGTGACAAATATACATGGATCACTAACTACACTAATTCAACTTTCTACCTTACACACACATGAACGTTTAAGGAAGTATCAGCTGCATGAGGAACGCCCAAACGCCCCCACAGGAACGTTTGTTGTCATGCATTAAAGAGACGCATCCCAACCCTTGGCTGTGATACCCCGGCAACATCTCTGCGCATGTCTATCCCTAAACAAAGAGTGTCAAGGGAGTGTTCCAGGCTGATAAATGGCTCCCTTGCATCACTCAGAGGAATTTGAACCCCTTTTTCATCATTTCTTCGCTTCCTTTCTATTTTTTTCTCTATTTCCTCCCATCTATTTTGTCTTCCTTCCCTTCCTCCTTCGTATCCCTCCCTCTCTTCTATCCCTCCAGCGCCTTTCTCTCTTATTTTCCTTCGTTCCTGATTCCTATTCCTCCCTTCTAAGTATCGCTCAGGAGCGTTAAAGGGCGGAATAATCGGTTCCCGTCCACGCGAGAGGAATAAATAAGGAAAATCTATACCATGGAACAAAGCGTTGAAATTTTCGCATGCGTGGAACTCTTTGCAACCCGTATCATTTCTTTTTCCTTCCCGTTCCGCATTTTGTGTTTTCCGTCAAGTACCCCGAATTACCATTATCTAGGGTGATTTAAGCCCTCATTAGCGTTAACCAGGACGTTCTTAATCCCTCGTGAGTCAACCATGCACCGCGGAATGGTTAAAAACGATCAATTATACCTCAATGCAAAGGGCGGTAGGCGCAACATGGCAACCGCGGGGAGATTTTTAACCAGCTGACTGAGAGAAACACCGCCAGTTGGACACGAGCCGCGGGAGGGGAGTGTTGCATGCTCCTTCCTCCTCCTAACAATGACAGGAAGGACATGGCAAAAGGACACGTGAAAGCAAGCAAGAACAGAGGATGAAGGAATGTTGATAGACCCACAAGGATCCCCTACGAGAAAGTCCTATCATCGACACCTTCTAGTTCTGGGTCCAAGGAAGAGGAAGGAAGGAAGGAAGCGTTGAAAAATAAATGAAGATGATTATGATATGGATTAAGTAATTGGTTCCGTGTGGAGTCAAGACCAGTGTGCAAGAATTTAAAGAAGAGAAAGGAAGAAGGAAGGAAGAAGCAGGAATATATATTGACGTGAGTGTATTTTTTATTTCTCCTGTTTTTCTGCTTTTCTGGTATTTTCATTATTTTTTTGTTTTTTTCATATTTTGTTTTCTGGTTATGCAATTTTTATTTCATTCTTTTTCCTTACTTTTTTAATCATTCTTTCCTCTCTCCTTCCTTCCTTCCTTCCTTCGTGTTTTTTTTCTTTTCTTTCCTTTCATCCTTTGTTTTCTTTTCCTTCATTTCTTTCCTTTTTAATCTGTTCTCTCCTTCCTCTCTTCGTGGTTTCCTTCACTTATTTCCTTCACTTCTTTCTGTTTCCCTTTTCCTTAATTTCTTTCGTTTTCCCGTTTTTTCTTTCCTTTTTAATCTTTTCTCCTTCCTGTATTTTTCCTTTTTAATCCTTTTCTCTCCTTCCTTCCTTTCTTCATGGTTTCTTTCATTTCTTTCCTTCCCTTCTTTCTTTCTGTTTCCTTTTCCTTCAATTCTTTCCTTTTCCTGTTTTTCTTTTTCTTTCCTTTTTAATCCTTTTCTCTCTTTCCTTTCTTCGTGATTTCTTTCATTTCTTTCATTCCCTTCTTTCTTTCTGTTTCCTTTTTCCTTCATTTCTTTCGTTTTCCTGTTTTATTTTTCTTTCCTGGATTCTTTTTTTCCTTCCCTTTCCTTTGTTTCCTTTTCTTTCATTTTCCTGTTTTACTTTTTCTTTCCTGCATTCTTTTTCTTTCCCTTCTTTCGTTCTTTTTTTCCTTCCTTTCTTCTTTTTTCTTTCCTCCTCTCCTCCATGCTTTCTTTCCTTTTTCCTTCCTTCCTTCTTTTCCTCCCTTCTTTCTCCCATTCATATCGTTCCTTCTTTCCTTTTCTCCTCCTTCCTCCCTTTCTTCTTTCCTTCTATCTTTTCTTTCTTCCTTTTTTTCCTTTCTTTAATCTCTCCTGCATTAATACTATTTTTTTTCCTCTTCATTTCACTTCCTGTCCTTTCCTCTGTGTGTGTGTGTGTGTGTGTGTGTGTGTTTAGAAACCTTATACGTGTGTCCATAAGAAGTCATACAGTGTTATTATCTATCTATCTAATCTAATTTTATAATGCTCTCAGTCTATCTATTTCTGTCTTCCTGTCTGTCTGTGTGTATGTATGTATGTATGTGTGTGTGTGTGTGTGTGTGTGTGTGTGTGTGTACGAATCAATGCTCACCTGTGTCTTTGTCTGTCTGCCTGTCTGTCTGTTTGTCTGAATCCTCTTGTGTGTGTGTGTGTGTGTAGCATTGATTTGTCTGTCTGTCTGTTTGTTTTGTATATCATTGCTGCGTTTGTTCGTGTGTGTGTGTGTGTGTGTGTGTGTGTGTGTGTGTGTTTTGTTAGGATCTTTGTATTTCTATTTACTCTTTCCCTTTTTTGTCAGTCAGTAAGTCAGTCAGTCAGTCAGTCAGTAAGTCAATCAATTAGTCAGTCAGTCAGTCAGTCAGTCAATCACTCAGTCAGTAAGGCAGGCAGTCAGTCAGTCAGTCAATCAGTCAGTCAGTCAATCAATTTCCCTTTTGTCATCTCGTGGGTCCATATCTCTCTCTCTCTCTCTCTCTCTCTCTCTCTCTCTCTCTCTCTCTCTCTCTCTCTCTCTCTGAGAGAGAGAGAGAGATCGATATATTGATTTCCTCTTCTGAGAGAGAGAGAGAGAGAGAGAGAGCTCCTTCTTTCCTTCCTTCCTCCCTCCCGCCCTTCATTCCTTCCTTCCTTCCTTTCTTCCTTCCCTCCCTCCCTCCCTTCCTTCCTTCCTTCGTTCCTTCCTACCTTTCCCTATTGATTGCAAAAGTGGCTACAAGGGGCCTCCTCCTCCTCCTCCTCCTCTTCCTCCTCCTCCTCCTCTTCTTCCTCCTCCTCTTCCACTTCAGATACCCTCAACCCTTTCCTTTCTTTCCTCCAATTCTTTTCCTCCACACCAATCACGCTTCCCCCTTCTCTCTCTCTCTCTCTCTCTCTCTCTCTCTCTCTCTCTCTCAAGCTTGTATGCGTCCCCGGGGCCGTCAGAGAGAGAGAGAGAGAGAGAGAGAGAGAGAGAGAGAGAGAGAGACATGCCAACCATTTTTCGCTCACCTGGACGGACGCAGTAATTAGTGTATTTTTGTTACCTGGATTAAATTGTGATCAGATGGAAGGGCAGGTGAGGGGCAGGTGGATATAGGGAGGGGGAGGGAGGGGGGGAGGAGGGGGAGTAGAAGGTAAAAAAAATAATAATAATGGAAGTAATAATAACGATAATTGGGAGAGAGAGAGAGAGAGAGAGAGAGAGAGAGAGAGAGAGAGAGAGAGAGAGAGGAGAGAAAGTAATAATAATAGAAATAACAATAAAAATAATGATTGAAAAAGACAAAGAGGTGGATAAAGGAAGATGGGAAGAGAAGGGGAAGAAAAAGGGGATAAGATATATGATGATAATAGTGATAATGATGATAATAGGTATGTGAAAAATAGATAATAACATAGATAGATAGATACAGGAAAAAGGGGAATAAAAGATAGAAAATGATGATAGGGAGAGAGTAGATACAGAAAGGAGACAGACAGACAGACAGACAGACGAGAAGACGGAAAGACAGACAGAGAAGAAAACAAACAAACAAACACACACAAACAAATATGAAACAAACAAACAGGAAAGATAACACGAACAGACACAAACATACAAACACACAAACAGAAACGAAAGACATACGATAACACACACACGCACACACACATATATATACAGATAGATACCAACACACACACACACACACACACACACACACACACACACTCAAAAAACTTAGCGGGTTTAAAAAATTAGCGTTCGATTCCCTCTTCTCAAACGCTAAATTTATCTCCTCGTTAAATTTTTCCCGTGTCATGTTACCAATCCCAGAGGTGTCGCCATCTTGAGAGAGAGAGAGAGAGAGAGATTATTGATGGAAAATAAGGAAAAGAATGAAGGTAGGTCAGTAGTAAGAAGAGGAGGAGGAGGAAGAGGAGGAGGAGGAGGAGGCTTATTTGACATTGTGAAGTGGAGGAAGAGAGGAGGAGGAGGAGGAGGAGGCACTGTGTGTGTGTGTGTGTGTGTGTGTGCCGATAGGAGGATTGAGTTGCATGATAAATAACACACACACACACACACACACCCTCCCCCACTCAGTCACCCCCCCTCCCCCTCCCCCTTACACGCACACACGCACGCACACTAAACCGGAAATAGCTTCTAAATAAATAAACGACGCAAAAGAAAAAAAAGAAAAACAGAAAAGGACAAAAAAAATTAAAAATAAATAAATTATGCCTTCGTATATTCCTGAGGCGTTCGCTGTATCGAGGTTCCGGTGCGGGCGATTCGCTGTAACGGGGTCGAGAGAGAGAGAGAGAGAGAGAGAGAGAGAGAGAGAGAGAGAGAGAGAGAGAGTCATTCTATTCGTATATACATGTTCTGAATATTCGTATACAGTCTTCTTCCTCCTCCTCCTCCTCCTCCTCTTCCTCCTCCTCCTCCTCCTCCTCTTTTTTGGAAGGGGGACAGGAGCCCTCTTCTAACCTGGCTGTGATCCAATCTCTCTCTCTCTCTCTCTCTCTCTCTCTCTCTCTCTCTCGATGTTGGTAAAAGGTTTAGTGAAATGGCTTTAGCATTCTCCTCTCTCTCTCTCTCTCTCTCTCTCTCTCTCTCTCTCTCTCTCTCTCTCTCTCTCTCACACACACACACACACACACACAAAGGAAGTCATGGAGTAGGGATTAAAGGAGAGGAGGAATAGGAGAGAAGGGAGAGGAGGAAGGAAGGGAGGAGAGAGGGAGGATAGGATAAAAGAAGGAAGAGGAAGGAAGAAAAGGAATAGGGAAGGAGAGAGGTAGAGGGAAGGGGAGGAGAAGGAAGGGGAAGGATAAGGAAGGGAATGCATAAGGGAAGGGAAGGAAAGAGAAGGGAAGGGGAGGAGAGAAAAGGATAGGAAAGGGAAGGGAAGGAAAAAGAAGGGAAGGAAAGGAAAGGGGAGGAGACAGAGAGGGATAGGAAAGGGAAGGGAATGAAAGAGAAGGGAAGGAAAGGAAAGGAAAGGAAAGGAAGGGAAGGGGAGGAAAGGAAGGGAAGGGAAGGGGAGTCAAATCTTAACTATTCGCATTGCAAGTGTGGTTCCCTCCCATTCCCTTCCTTCCCCTCTCCTCCCCTTCCTCTCATTTCTCTCTCCCTTCTTTCTGATCAACCTCTTCTCTTCCTTCCTTCCCTCCCTTTCCTTCCTTCTCTTATTCCCTCTTCTATCGTTTACTCCTTCCATCCTTCCTTCCTTCTTTCCATAATCGTTCCTCTCACCTTCCTTCTCCTCCTTCCCTCTTCTGATTTCCCTCCTATTCCTCTTCTCCTCCTTTTCATCTTTTTCTTCTTTTCCTTCTCATTCTTCCTCCGTTTCCTCTTTCTCTCCCTTTCTTTCCTCTTCTTCCTCCTCTTTCTCTTTTTTTTACCTCCTCTCCTATTTTCCTCTGGTATTATTTCTGCGTTTTCCTCTCCTCCTTTCCTCCTCCTCTGTCTTCTTCTTCCTCCTCCTCCTCCTCCTCCTCCTCCTCCTCCTCCTCCCTTCTTCCTTCCGTTCCACTTCTCATAACTTCCTTTTATTTCCCTCTTAACTCCTCTTTTTCTTCCTCTTCCCCTTTGAGTTTCCTTCCTCTTGACTTTCATTTCCTCCTCCCCTTCCTCCTCTATCCTCATCTCTCTCTCTCTCTCTCTCTTATTATTTTCTTCCTCTTCTTCCTCTTCTTTTCCTCTTTTTCTCTCAATTGTCTTCTTTTTTTATCCTTCATTATGTCTTTCCTCTTCCTTTTCTCTTCCTCCTCCTCATTTATCTTTTTTTTTCCATTGTTTTCCTCCATCTTCTTTTTTCTCTTTTCCTAGTTTCTTCTCCCTCTTCTTCTTTCTTCCCTTCTCTTTTTCTTCTCTACCTTTTCCTTTCCCTTCCCTTCCCTTCCCTTCCTTTCCTCCCTTTCCCCTTCCTTTCCTCCCTTTCCCCTTCCCTTCCCTTCCCTTCCTTTCCTCCCTTTCCCCTTCCCTTCCCTTCCCTTCCTTTCCTCCCTTTCCCCTTCCCTTCCCTTCCCTTCCTTTCCTCCCTTTCCCCTTCCCTCCCTTCCCTTCCCTTCCCTTCTACCTATTTCCGTTTAGCAGTTAAGAATTTTTTACCTGAACGCATTTACCTGTGTGTGTGTGTGTGTGTGTGTGTGTGTGTGTCACCACCAAACACGACCAAGGCTTCCTCACACAAAATTCTCTCTCTCTCTCTCTCATTTGTTGGATATTTTCATTATTATAATTTTTTTTGTTACATTTCTCCTTTTTCTTCTATTTTTATTTTCCTTTCCTTCCTTTCATTCCTTCTCTTCCTTCCTCTTTTCTTCTTTCATACCTTCATCATCCATTTCCTTTCCCTTTCTTCTTCTTCTTCTTCTTCTTCTTCTTCTTCTCCTTTATCCCCCTTTACTCAACACATGACCTTCACACGGATCCCATTACATTCTCTCTCTCTCTCTCTCTCTCTCTCTCTCTCTCTCTCTCTCTCTCTCTCTCTCTCTCTCTCTCTCTCTCTCTAACAGTGGAAAACAAATGAAGGACGTTATTTATATATATATTCATCTACTTTTACGGGGTCACTTTTCTGCGCTTTTTTATATATTATTTTTATCGTGGTCTTGATGGAACGCGAGACGGGAGGAGGAGGAGGAGGAGGAGGAGGAGAAGTGGAAAAAGAGGAGGGAAGGAAAATTACATGATGGAAGAAGAAAGGATAAAGAAGAGAATGTCAGGAAAGGAAAGAAAGGAATAAGGAGGAGGAAGGAAGATAAGGAGAAAGAGAAAGGAAAATATAAAGATTGAAAGAAGAAAGTTGAAGGAAGAGAATTTAACGAAGGAAGGAAAGGAAAGATTTAAAGAGAAGAAAGAGGAAGAGTAGGAGAAGGAAGAAGGAGAAGGAGAAAGGGAAAGGAAGAGTATGTAATGAAGATGTGAAAGAGGGAGAGGAAGAGAAGGAAAGGAAAAATTTGAATAGAAGAAAATGGAGGAGAAGGGAGAAAGCAAGAAGATAAGGACGGTAAAGAAGAAAGGGAAGGAAGGAAAGGATAAAAAATATATATAAAAGAAGAAGAAAGGGAAAGCAAGATAATGATAAATATAGATAAAAAGAAGGAAGAAGACGTTGATAAAGAAGGAGGAAGAGAAATAGATGAAGATAGCAATGATGATGTAGATGTAATTAAAGAAGGAGAAGAAAGAGGAAGAATAAGACGAAAAAAATAATGATAAAAATGAAGAAAATACAATAAAAAGAAAATGATGGTGATAACGAAGGGAGGGGATTAGAACAACACGAAGATGATGATGAAAAAAAGAAGGAAAAGAAGAAAGATAAGCAGTTGATATGATTAGGAGAGAGGATAATAGGAACACACACACACACACACACGCACACGCACTCGACTCAAGTGTGCAAAAAACATAGTACTCCTTTATACTCCTTAACGGCCGAGGAAGAGGAGGAGGAGGAGGAGGAGGAGGAAGAAGAAGATGGAGAGAAAAACTAAAACGGTAGAACGGTTGAAATTCCTGTTTTAAGTGTGTGTGTGTGTGTGTGTGTGTGTGTGTGTGTGTGTGTGTGTGTGTGTTTGATTTAAGTGCCGTAATGCGTCTTCTTCGTTTTCTTCTTCCTCTTCATTCTTCTTTTTTCTTCCTCTTCTTTCTTCTTTTTCTTCTTCCTCTTCTTTCTTCTTTTTCTTCTTCTTTTGATTCCTCTTCTTCGTCCTCTTTTTCTTCTTGTTTTTCTTCTTCTTCTTCTTCTTGAATTCTTAGTGGACCATCAGAGAGAGAGAGAGAGAGAGAGAGAGAGAGAGAGAGATTAGGGAAAGAAGCGAGAAGGGGAAAATGGAATGAGAGAGAGAGAGAGAGAGAGAGAGAGAGAGAGAGAGAGAGAGAGAGAGAGAGAGAGAAACTGTCAAGTCTTGGAAAAATCGCACACACGCACGTACACACCTTTCCTATTTATGCTGTAATTACGTGCACACACACACACACACACACACACACACGCCCAAATGTTAGTTATGTAAATGGGAAAGAGAAAATTGTTAACGTTATTATTATTATTATTGTTGTTGTTGTTGTTATTGTTGTTATTGTTGTTTGTTGTTGCTCAAGATTATAGCCATTCAGAGAGAGAGAGAGAGAGAGAGAGAGAGAGAGAGAGTGTTTATGCCTAACGAGATTGTGTTTTGCATTGTGCTGTTCTGTGTGCGTGTGTGTGTGTGTGTGTGTGTGTTCCAAGAAGTGTTGAATAGAGTGTTGCAATGATTGTTTGACTTTGTATTCACTTACAAAACGGCAACACTGAGAGAGAGATAGAGAGAGAGAGAGAGAGAGAGAGAGAGAGAGAGAGAGAGAGAGAGAGAGTGTTTATGCCTAACGAGATTGTTTTGCATTGTGCTGTTCTGTGTGTGTGTGTGTGTGTGTGTGTGTGTGTATTCCAAGAAGTGTTGAATAGTGTGTTGCAATGATTGTTTGACTTTGTATTCACTTACAAAACGGCAACACTGCTCCTTGTGTATGCGTGTGTGTGCGTGCGTGTGTTGTTTACAAATTACGAGTGTATTTTTGCAGGAACACACACAAAGAAGTCGCCCCCCCACACCTCACACACGTCTCTCTCACACCGCAACAGACTCGTAACATTGAACCCTCCAGTAACTCTATGACCAAGCTTCAAGATAACCTAAGAGTCCTTAGTTTCAATGCGCGTAGCCTAAGAAACAAATTTGATGAACTGCGATGTCTTGCTCTGACAGAAAACTTTGACGTAATTGCTATAACCGAAACATTTATCGACACCACTAATATTGATTTAAGTTCCGAATACAACATAGATGGCTACAGATTCTTCAACAATGATCGTGTAAACCGTAGAGGGTGGTGTCGCCCTTTTGTCAAAAGCTACTTGCAACCTACTGACAAAACACCAAGAAACAGTAACGTTGAACATTTGTGCGTGCGAGTAAACATTGCAAAAGTCAATTTAAATATATCTGTCACTTACAGGCCTCCGGGGCAATCACTTGATGGCGATCTTGAAATGTACAGCGTCTTAAGGCAGTCACTTAATAACAGCGACTCACTGATACTAGGAGACTTTAACCTCCCCCATATCGACTGGGCGACACTGTCGGGTACAGAAGGTGAGTCCCATAGAATGATCGAATTTCTAGAGGAAAATTATCTAAGCCAAATGGTTTCTGAACCAACTCGACAAAATAACATACTTGACCTTGTTATAGCGACCCAAGATAACCTAGTCAGTAATGTCACGGTAGGAGAACACCTCGGTTCCTGCTCAAACATCGGTGACTGAAAATAAAGTTAAGGTGCCCAATTTCAAAAGAGCCAACTTCGTAGAAATCCGACGAAAACTAATAGATATGCAACTATCAGATGACGGCAATGCAGAGGACGCCTGGCTAAACTTTAAAAATCACTTACTCACTCAGCAGGACACATTTGTCCCCTTGTGCGAGAAGCGAATTAACACTAATAAAAGTCCACCTTTGTTTAATAGCGAAATTAAACACTCAGTCAAGGAGAGAAAATTGTCTTACAGGTTAAAGAAAGACCAAAGCACGCCCGAAAACATTAGACTTTACAATGATGCAAGGCGACGAGTAAAAAGATTAGTGCATCAGGCAAAGCGTAGATATGAAGAAAATATTGCAGCCAACTGTAAAAATAATCCGAAATCCTTCTTCAGTTACATAAACAACAGAAAGGCGATCAGAAGTGGAATTGGACCTTTAATAAACAGCGACGGTGCACTAGTGACTGACAGCCAACACGTTGCAAACCTATTAAATAATTACTTTTCCTCGGTGTTTAATAATAACAGTCCTCCCACCACCACCACCAACACCAGTACTAATGTAAATCCTGAGCATGCATTGTCTAACTTTGAAATAAAACCCGATGAATTCCTTAAAGCCCTCAAATCACTTAAAACAAATAAAAGTCCTGGACCTGATAAAGTATATCCAACTCTGCTTAAAGAAACAAAGAGCGAAATACTCCTCCCTCACAACCGTATTCAATATGTCCTTGCGACAAGGCATTGTCCCTTCAGATTGGAAAAAGGCTAACGTGACACCGATTTTTAAGAAAGGAGACAAAAAGTACCAGGTAATTACAGGCCCATTAGTCTAACTTCGGTTGTAGGTAAGCTACTTGAGGGCATAATTAGAGACAAAATTGTGAGTTACCTTGAAAGCCACTCATTAATTGGGGACTCACAACATGGCTTCCGAAACAAAAGATCCTGCCTATCAAATCTATTAACCTTTATAACGACCTCTTCACTGTTTATGACGTAACCAAATCACTGGACGTAGTCTATCTTGATTTCAGAAAGCGTTTGATAAAGTCCCGCATCATAAATTACTTTACAATTTAAAACAAATAGGTATTGACGGTCAGGTAAACCAATGGATCGCGAATTGGTTGAGCACCAGACAACAAAGAGTAGTGATTGACTGATTTAACTCAGAGTGGGCGCCTGTCAATAGTGGCGTCCTCAGGGCTCGGTTCTTGCCCAGTGCTCTTCATTATTTACATCAACGTCGTGGATGTTGGACTCAATAACCGAATTAGTTAATTTGCAGACGACACAAAGATTGGTAACTCGGTTCTCACTGACGAAGACAGGCAAAGCCTCCAAGAGGATTTGCACAAAATTTCAGCTTGGTCGGATAGATGGAGATGCCCTTTAACGTAGACAAGTGCCAGGTCCTTCAAGTTGGAACGAGGAATAAAAAGTTTGATTACGAAATGCGCGGCGTTAAACTCAAAGCGTTCAATGCGTCAAGGACTTGGGGGTCAAAATCGCGTCAAACCTCAAATTCTCACAGCAATGCATCGATGCAGCAAATAAAGCGAACAGAATGTTGGGCTTCATTAAAAGAAACTTTTATTTAAGAATAAAGATGTAATACTCGCTCTACAACAGTTTAGTCAGACCCCACTTGGAATATGCGGTACAGTTTTGGTCTCCTCACCATGCAAAGGATATTGCTAAATTAGAAGGTGTTCAGCGTCGGCAACGAAAATTATCCCTTCCTTGTGCAACAAATCCTACGAAGAAAGGCTTTCTACCCTTAACATGTTCTCTCTTGAGAAACGTCGCCTCCGAGGAAAACTGATCGAATGTTTTAAAATACTTAATGGTTTCACGAATGTAGACAGATCAACATTGTTTATGATCGATGACACTTTGCGCACGAGGAACAATGGCGTAAAACTCAGATGTAGACAAGTAAATTCAGACTGCACCAAATTTTTCTTCACCAACGTTGTAGAGCGAGAATGGAATAAGCTCCCATCATCAGTGGTCCAGTGTAACACGATTGACTCCTTCAAAATAAGCTCGACCGTCACTTCCTTCAACTTAATATCAACTAGAGTAGAAATGCAACGTTTTGGAGTCTTCTGATTAATGTAAAATCACTTAGGTTTAAGGACAGACCACCAAGTCTGGACCATGGGGTCTGTGTGGTCTGATTTTCTATGTAAATCTATAAATCTCTCTCTTGCCTATCTCCTTGAATCTTAATTGATCTAACTTTCTCTATTGAAAAAGAAAGTAAAAGTGAACGAGAGAGAGAGAGAGAGAGAGAGAGAGAGAGAGAGAGAGAGAGAGAGAGAGAGAGAGAGAGAGAGAGAGAGAGAGAGAGAGCAATATCTATGAAAGGAAGAATGTGTGCAGAGAAATAAAACAATCTTGGCCAAAGAAAAAAAGAAAAAAAAAGAATAGAGTGAAACAAAGACCTTTTTAAACGATGATAAAACGTAGACTATCTAAGAGAAAACGGGATATGTGACCACGGGATAAAGAAAACGGGACAAATGAATGCAAACAAAGAAAACGGGAAACTGAGATACCAACAAAGAAAATGGGAAGTAGAAATGCCAACAGAAAATGGGAAATAGAAATGACAAGAAAGAAGATGGGAAATAGAAAGGAGAACAAAGAAAATGGGGAATAGAAATACGAACAAAGAAAATGGGAAATTGAGATGCGAACAAAGAAAACGAGAAATAGAAATGCCAGCTAAGAAAACGGGAAAATAGAAATATAAACAAAGAAAACGGGAAATAGAAATGCCAACTAATAAAACGGGAAAATAGAAATATCAACAAAGAAAACGGGAAATAGAAATGCCAACTAAGAAAACGGGAAAATAGAAATATCAACAAAGAAAACGGGAAATAGAAATGCCAGCAAAGAAAATGGGGAATAGAAATGCCAACAAAGAAAATGGGAAACAGGAAGACAACAAAAAATAGGAAACTTAAGAAAAAAGAAGAAAACGTAATAGGAAAGAAAGGAAAAAAAAAGAAGTTAGTAAATGAATGAAGAAAAATGAAAGAAAGAAAATATATGGAAAACAAAAATAACCACAAAAAAGAAAAGAAAAAGAAGACAAAACATGAAAACAACAAAAAGAAGAAGAAGAAGCAGAATGAGAAAGGAAGACAAAACAGGAACAACTAACAGAAGAAGAAGAAGAAGAAAGAGAGAGAGGAAGAAAACACCAAGAAAACGAAGACAAAACAAGAACAACAAAGAAGAAGAAATAAGAGAAATGAAGAACAGGGAGACAAAACAAGAACAACTAAAAGAAGAAGTAGAAGTAGAAGAAGAGAAAAAAGACACCAAGAAAACGAAAACAAATCAAGAAAACAGAAAAAAAGCAGAAAGAGAGGAAAAAGAAGAAAGATAGATCCATAACTTAAACAAAAGCCTCCCCCAACAGAAGCAGGGACTCAGCGCGACAGACTGAAGTAAATATTCCGGCTCCTGTCACAGCTCAATATCCGGGTCGCGCAATGGCCAAAAAGGGGAAGTTAAAACCGGGTCATGCATTCGAGAAGACCGCGGGGAGGACCAGGACGAGGAGGAGGAGGTGGAGACGAAGAAAAAAGAGGAGGAGGAGGAGGTGGAGACGAAGAAAAAGGAGGAGGAGGAGGAGAAGCAAGAGGAGGAGGAGGATGAGGAGGAAGAAAATGATGACCAAAAACGAATGAGGAGGAGGAGGAGAGGACAAAGAAGAAGAAGGAGGAGGAGGAGGAGGAGATGAAGAAGAAGGAGGAGAAGGAAGGAGGAAGAAAAAGAGGAAAATGATGACCAAAAACGAATGAGGAGGAGGAGAGGACAAAGAAGAAGGAGGAGGAGGAGGAGGAGATGAAGAAGGAGGAGAAGGAAGAGGAGGAGGAGAAGGAAGAAAAAGAGGAAAATGATGACCAAAAACGGAGGAGGAGGAGGAGAGGACAAAGAAAAAGAAGAAGGGGAAGGAGAATGAGAGAAAGGGATAACAAGATGAAGATAAGAAAGAAGAAAAGGAAGAAAGGAAGGAAAGGAAAAATATGGAGAAGAAAAAAGAAGAAAGATGAACTATTGATAAGATAGGGGAGGAGATTAAAGAGGAGGAGGAGGAGGAGGAGGACCAGGACCAGTTGCATAAGGAAGCATGTGAGATAAAGATAAGATAAGAAATAAAAAGAAAATTAAGATAAAGAAGGAAAATGAGAGAGAGAGAAAAGCGAGATAATGAAGGCGAAGGAAAAAGTTGAGAGGAAGAAAGTTGGAAAATAATAAAAGAAAATAAAGAAAAATAAAGAAAAAGAGGAAGAATATAATCACAAAAAGAGAAAGATTGATGATAAAGAAAGGAAGAAGAGAGGAATGGAGAAGAGGAAGAGGAAGACAAAGAAGAAAAAAACGAATAGGAGAGAAATGAGACGATGTAAGGAGAAGGAAGAGGAGGAGGAGGAGGTAAAAATGGAGGAGATAAGGAGGAGGAGGAGGGAAAAGGAGACTAGAAAATGGAGATAAAGTGAAGTAAATGGGAAAGGGGGAGAAGGGAAGGAAGGGAAGGGAGGAGGAGGGGAAGAAGAGAGGAAGGAAGAAGAAGAGGAGGAGGAGGAGGTAAAGGACAGAGTGGAATATATATTAGGAAGATAAGGAGGAAGAAGAGGAGGAGGAGGACGCTGAAGATAAGGTGAAGGAAGAGGAGGAGGAAGACAAAGAAGAAGAGGAGGAGGAGGAGGAGGAGAAAAATATAACCCTTCGTAGACTGACCTCATGACCCCTTGACCTTATCCCAGACGAGTTAAGGTCAGGGCAGGCTAGGTCAATCTATACGTCAGTTTATGTAAGGTCAAACGTTAGGTCAGGTCAGGTCAAATTAGGTCAGGAAGGGTTAGGTCAGGCCACGTACAGCTTCCAGACAACGGTAAATCAAGAAAATAGGTCAAGTTAAGAGTTCGAAGAGAGAGAGAGAGAGAGAGAGAGAGAGAGAGAGAGAGAGAGAGAGAGAGAGAGAGAGAGAGAGAGAGGAAGGGGAAGGGAGTGGAAGGAGAGAAAGAGAGAGGGTAGAAAGAGAGAGAGAGAGAGAGAGAGAGAGAGAGAGAGAGAGAGAGAGAGAGAGAGAGAGAGAGAGAGAGAGAGAGAGAGAGAGAGTGTTAGGTAGAGAAAGAGGTTACATGATGGGATAAAGAGAGCAAGGACAGAGAGAGAGAGAGAGAGAGAGAGAGAGAGAGAGAGAGTAGGCTATTTTGTATTTTATTTACTTTTGTGTATTTTTGTATATTTGCCACTCTCTCTCTCTCTCTCTCTCTCTAATGTGAGCTATTTTACACGCTATGGCTGAACAATTTAATGGTTTATCAGATACACTAAATCCGTATTCATGAGAGAGAGAGAGAGAGAGAGAGAGAGAGAGAGAGAGAGAGAGAGAGAGAGAGAGAGAGAGAGAGAGAGAAATTAGTTTAATATCAAAAGCATTCAGTCCATCACACACACACACACACACACAGACACGCACACAGTCACGTACCTAAAGATCGATAGATATAGCTCTCTCTCTCTCTCTCTCATTCATTTGTTCCTGGAATTTGTTGTTGCTGTTGTTGAGAGAGAGAGAGAGAGAGAGAGAGAGAGAGAGAGAGAGAGAGAGAGAGAGAGAGAGAGAGAGAGAGAGAGATTGGTGAATGAATGTTAAAAGAGGAGGAATAAGGAAGAAGAGAGAAGGGAGAGAAGAGGAGGAGGAGGAGGAGGAGGAGAGGAAGAATATGTAGGAAGGGAGAAAGAGAGAGAAGGGAGAGGAGAGAAAAAACAAAGGAAAAAAAAAAGGGAAGGGAAGGGGGAGGAAAAAAACAGAATAATTGAGAGAGAGAGAGAGAGAGAGAGAGAGAGAGAGAGAGAGAGAGAGAGAGAGAGAGAGAGAGAGAGAGAGAGAGAGAGGGGTCACCTTTGTTTAATTAGTGAAAGTTATGTCAGAAAGTGATTTGATTAGCCTATGTGTGACCAGGTAAAGGGGG
>NC_066567.1:565000-572500 GCF_024679095.1 Eriocheir sinensis | reverse complement strand
TCAGGTCTCTGTGGCAATGGGCCATGGGATCAAAGATCCTTATATCAAATATGCCCTTTGTCCACGAGTCCAAAACCTCTGGCGCTAACATCCACTCGTGCTTCGTTCGAAACAATAGCGGTGCGTCTGGCGAGGTGTTCGCCTTGCAGAGGAAGCAGCATGGGTTCCACAGTCACGTCGTGGCAGACTTCTTTCAGCATCTGAGCTGTTACGTCTCTTACTTCATCATGTCTCATGCAGACGAAACCTCCTCTCTTGCATGTCATGGCATGATTTTGGTTGAAGGGTGAGCCACAGTTACACATGTTTGGGAGCCCATCCACTGGCCAGCCATACCTGAGGGCAAGGGCATCAGTAAATTCTTTTTTGTTTAAGTTGAAGCCTTTTGCCCTGATAGGTAGTGTGGTTAGCCAGTTTGAAGCGCCCACTTCCTGTGCAATATCTGTCCTCCTCCTTGTGTCTTCTGGGAGTTCTCTCATTAGGTCACTCAGAGTGTCTCTGTTTTCCTTCTCTGTTTTTGGAGATTTCATTCCTTAGTGACCTAATATCTTGAGGGTTGTCTTCTCCCCTTTCATTTTGATTGGTAATATATCCGGTCAAGGAGGCTGTGATTCGGATTGAGTTCCCGAATTCAGACTCAGCCAGATTTTGCGGGTTGGTGATGCCGAGCCCACCCATTCTACTACTACTACTACTACTACTACTACAGAAACTTATACAGCAGGACGAAGAATAGGTCTCGTAGTAGTAGTAGTAGTAATAGTAGTGGTGATGATGGTGGTGATGATGGTGATGACATTAATGATAAAAGAGTTAATTGGAGGTCGACATATCTTCCGCTGCACAGGTGTTTAATGAACCGGTGTGTTGCGGGCAGGTGAGCCAAGTTCCGCACGCTGGACACGCCCCCTTTACCTCCCCCCCTCCTCCCTCTTCTACACCTCTCTCTCTCCCCCTTCACCCCTTTTTCCTCCATCTCTCCACTTCATTTTCTTCTCTCATTCTTCTTTTCTTCATTCGTTTCCTTCTCCCCTTTACCTCCCCCCTCCCCCTCTTCTTTACCCCTCTCTCTCTCTCTCTCTCTCTCTCCCCCCCCCTTCAACCCTTTCCTCCATCTCTCCACTTCATTTTCTTCCTCTCTCCTCTTTCTCCTCCTCAGTTTCTTCTCTCTGTCTTTATATCCTCTCCTGTCTCCGTTTTTCCCTCCATCTCTCGCTGTTTTCTTCCTCCTCCTCCTCCTCCTTCTCCTTCTCTGTCTCCTCAGCTTCTCTCTATCTCTTCATTTTCTCTCCCATCTCCCTTTTCTTCCTCCATTTCTCTCTTCACTTCGTTTTCTTCTTCCTCCTCCTCCTCCTCCTCCTCCTCTCTCGTCTCTGTTTCCTCTGTTTTCTTTTCTCTCTTTCCTTTCTCTCCCATCTCCCTTTTTTTTTCCCTCCATCCCTCCACCTCGTTCGCTTCCTCCCCATTCTCTTCCTCCTCCAACACTTTCATCTTTTTCTCTCCTAATCCATTTTTCTCTCCACTTCTTGTCTCCTCTTTCTCTCCACCCGTCCACTTTTCTCTCCACTTAATCTTCCTCCACTTGTCTCTCCATTCCTCCACTTCTCCATCCTCTCCTCCTCCATATTTTTTCTCCTCTTCCAGACTCTTCCCTCCCTTCCCTCCAGCCTTTCCGCCTCCATCTCTCCCTCCTTCCTCCACCCCCCCCCCCCTTTTTCACCTCTCCACCTTTCCTCCACTTCTCCTCCACCCTTCCCTCCAGGTCTTCTTAACTCCTCCATGATCTTTCTTTTCCTTCCATTTTCATTTTTTCTTCTTTTCTTTCTACCTTTCTTTATTCTGTGTGTGTGTGTGTGTGTGTGTGTGTGTGTGTGTGTGTGTGTGTGTGTGTGTGTGTGTGTGTGTACGACTTCAACCACTACGACATTCCCAGCAGACAAAAAGCTAAATAAAAAAACAACTTCCTTATCAAACATATCAGTTTTACTATCTCTTATCTCTCCTCGAATACCATACTATTATACAACGTGTGTGTGTGTGTGTGTGTGTGTGTGTGTGTGTGTGTGTGTGTGTGTGTGACCCCTTCCCTAATCTTCCTCACATGCCATTATCCACTTACTAACATGGCAACACTGTCCAGGGAGGGAGGAAATGCCCGTGGTATATTCCCTTCGTTTTATGGGTGAGTCTCGTGGTTGGCAACAGTGGGCAACCTCTCCGGGGGCTTGCTCTGAACTGGGTGAGTGAGGCACTGTGCTGGAGGGAGGGAGGGAGAGATGGAGGGAAAGGAGAGGTAAAAAACACTCCTCTTCCCTTCTTTTGTATCCCGAATGAGATGAGTGAGATGAGCCACAGGAATGAGCTCAGTATCACGTCGAGAGCTTCGTCCGCTGTGAGCGTACATGAGAGGAGTTAAGGGGGGGAGGGGGGGGGGTTGCCTTAAAATGAAAACATATACATTAACTTATTCTTAAGATAAATAAATAAGGGTTAGGATTTTGTTTTAAGTCAGGGAATGTTATTAGAGAGAAGAACAATGGTTTAATGGAAGAGGTACTGAAAGAAAATGGGTTTAGGGTTGCCGGTTGGGAGGTTTAAGGGGTACTACTCTAAAATTAAGGAAAATGGGGTCATGGTTGCCTTAAATAATCTTTTCCGTCGTTTTTTCTCTCGTTCTGTGGACCTCCTGAGCCATTCCCTTCCTCCTCTCCGTTAAAATAGTCCTTTTCACCGTTTTTTCCCTCGTTCTGTGCACCTCCTGAGCCATTCCCTTCCTCCTCTCCGTTAAAATAGTCCTTTCCACCGTTTTTTCCCTCGTTCTGTGCACCTCCTGAGCCATTCCCTTCCTCCTCTCCGTTAAAATAGTCCTTTTCACCGTTTTTTCCCTCGTTCTGTGCACCTGCTGAGCATTTCCCTTCCTCCCTCACATGGATAGAGAGAGGAACAACTGCCATCTTCATCCGCGTCCCACCTGGCTAAGGGAATAGAGAGGAAATGCGTAGTTTTATTAAGGAGAAGATGGGCGGGTGTGTCAGGCTGCCGCTCTGTGCTCCTAATGTTTACCTCAAGTCAGCCCCGCGCGCTCTCCCTCCCGTTCCCGCCCTATCTCCCCGTCTCCCTCTCTCCTCCTCTTCCCAGTCTCTCCAGTGTCTCCACCTCTCCACTCCACCTCTTCCCTTCCCTCCAGTTCTTCTCCACTCTTCAATGATCTGTCTTTTCCTTCCTAGTTCAGTTTTTTCTCCTTTTCTTCTTTCCCTTTGCAATCTTCTGCTCTGCTTCGTCGACCTTCCTTCTTCCAACCTTCCGCCCTATCTCCCCGTCTCCCTCTCTCCTCCTCTTCCCAGTCTCTCCAGTGTCTCCACCTCTCCACTCACATCCTCCCTTCCCTCCAGTTCTTCTCCACTCCTCAATGATCTGTCCTTTCCTTCCTATTTCATTTTTTTCTCATTTTCTTCTTTCCCTTTGCAATCTTTCTTCTGGTTAATTCGCTTCGTCGACCTTCCTTCTTCTAACCCTTCCCGCCCTATCTCCCTCTCCCTCTCTCCTCCTCTTCCCAGTCTCTCCAGTGTCTCCACCTCTCCACTCCACCTCCTCCCTTCCCTCCAGCTCTTCTCCACTCCTCAATGATCTGTCCTTTCCTTCCTATTTCATTTTTTTCTCCTTTTCTTCTTTCCCTTTGCAATCTTCTGCTCTGCTTCGTCGACCTTCCTTCTTCCAACCCTTCCCGCCCTATCTCCCTCTCCCTCTCTCCTCCTCTTCCCAGTCTCTCCAGTGTCTCCACCTCTCCACTCCACCTCCTCCCTTCCCTCCAGCTCTTCTCCACTCCTCAGTGATCTGTCTTTTCCTTCCTAGTTCAGTTTTTTCTCATTTTCTTCTTTTTTGCAATCTTTCTTCTGCTTTGCTCGTCGACCTTCCTTCTTCCAACCCTTCCCGCCCTATCTCCCCGTCTCCCTCTCTCCTCCTCTTCCCAGTCTCTCCAGTGTCTCCACCTCTCCACTCCACCTCCTCCCTTCCCTCCAGCTCTTCTCCACTCCTCAATGATCTGTCTTTTCCTTCCTAGTTCAGTTTTTTCTCATTTTCTTCTTTTTTGCAATCTTTCGTCTGCTTAACTTGCTTCGTCGATCTTACTTCTTCCAACCGTGTGTGTGTGTGTGTGTGTGTGTGTGTGTGTGTGTGTGTGTGTGGCTGTACCTCACACACACACATAGCAGAGGAGGAGGTGCATGTGTCGAGGGGTGCAAGTTAGGGGTATCCAATCCAGTACAGGGCGGTGCAATCCCTTGTTTTGGGGGTATCAGACACATGTGGCAACCTCGGGAGAAGTAGGTGGGGATACCCGCCTTGTACGCCCCTCTCTCTCTCTCTCTCTCTCTCTCCCCCTTCACCACCAGCTGCCGAGAACCAGTGAAATGATAGCAAAGTTCAACGCCTGCAAGCCTCCATTGGACCACGGGGTTACGCTCTTTCGCTGAGTGAGGAAAAAACGAAGAAACAGCGTCAGAAGAAGGCGAGTTCGACGCGTTATGGCCACGGCGGTCTGTCTTCTGCTGAGCTGGGGCCTGCGGGTTGGGGGTGTTGCCAGGAGCTGTTCCCTGTAATTCCTTAGCTCCAGAACGACCGCTAGACTGATGGAAGGAAAGGGAAGGGAGATAGAGAGGAAGGGATAGAGAGGGAGGAGATAGTGGGGAAGAGAGAGAGAGAGGGAAGAGATGGAAAGGGAGGAGATAGATCGAGAGGGAAGAGATAGAAAGAGGGAGATAAAGAAGACAGAGAAGGAGATAGAGAAGAGGGAGATAGCGGAAATAGAGGAGATAGAGAAGAGGGAAGGATGAGGTGGAGGAAGAAAATTGAGTGGAGAGATGAAGGGAGAAGAGATAGACAAAAAATAGAAGAAACAGAGAAGAAAACAGAATGGTGGAGGAAGAAAACGAAGTGGAGAATGGAGGAAAAGGGAGATAGGAGGGATAGGGAAGGATGAGGTGGAGGAAGAAAATTGAGTGGAGAGAGATGGAGGGAGAAGAGATAGACAAAAAATAGAAGAAACAGAAGAAAACAGAATGGTGGAGGAAGGAAACGAAGTGGAGAATGGAGGAAAAGGGAGATAGGAGGGAAAGGGAAGGATGAAGTGGAGGAAGAAAATTGAGTGGAGAGAGATGGAGGGAGAAGAGATAGACAAAAAATAGAAGAAACAGAAGAAAACAGAATGGTGGAGGAAGGAAACGAAGCGGAGAATGGAGGAAAATAGGGAGATAGGAGGGAAAGGGAAGGATGAAGTGGAGGAAGAAAATTGAGTGGAGAGAGATGGAGGGAGAAGAAAACAATGACGTATGAAGAAAACGAAGAGGAGAATGGAGGAAAAGGGAGATAGGAGGGATAGGGAAGGATGAGGTGGAGGAAGAAAATTGAGTGGAGAGATGGAGGGAGAAGAGGTAGACAAAAATAGAAGAAAACAATGACGGGAGAAGAAAACGAAGAGGAGAATGGAGGAAAAGGGAGAAGACAGAAGGAAGAAAATAACAAGAGGAAACTTATGGAGCAACAGAACCCAGGAACCCACTGAAACCCCACTGAAAATCGAGTTCACACAGCAAAAGACTTTACTGGCAACCTCCTCAAACGTTGTCAGTGAGTGCGTCCTGTGATCAGCCGAGTCAGTCAGTCTTGAGTCCTCCCAGCACGGCCAACTCGCGCACTCAAAGCCGTGTGTGTTGCGTGTGTTGGGTGTGTTGGATGTGTTGCTCTCCCAGGTGCATCAAGGTCCTTCCCACGCCTATCTGAAAGTCCCTGAGGTGTTGGTACGGGAGGGAGAGAGAGAGAAAGAGTGGTGAGGTTTGAGTAAGGGAAGGAGTGAAGGAAGGGCTTTACCGCCATCCTACGTGATCCTGCTCACTCCCACGGTTCTCATAGGATACCAAAGACTCCTATAGGATACACTGCCCTCCTATGGTAAGCCTGAAGGCCTCTTAAATGGAGTTGTTAAGTTAGGGAAGGAGTGTGAAGGAGTGAAGGACTTTACCGCCATCCTACATGACCCTGCTCGCTTCCACGGTTCTCATAGGATACCAAAGACTCCTGCAGGATACAATGCCCTCCTATGGTAAGCCTGAAGGCCATAGGATCGAGGAACTAGGTCTTAAAGGAGTTTTTAAGGAGTGAAAATGAGAAGGAGGACTTTACCGCCATCCTACGTGATCCTGCTCGCTTCCACGGTTCTCATAGGATACCAAAGACTCCTATAGGATACACTGCCCTCCTGTGGTAAGCCTGAAGGCCTCTTAAATGGAGTTGTTAAGTTAGGGAAGGAGTGTGAAGGAGTGAAGGACTACCGCCATCCTACGTGATCCTGCTCACTCCCACGGTTCTCATAGGATACCAAAGACTCCTATAGGATACACTGCCCTCCTGTGGTAAGCCTGAAGCCCTCTTAAATGGAGTTGTTAAGTTAGGGAAGGAGTGTGAAGGAGTGAAGGACTTGACCGCCATCCTACGTGATCTGCTCACTCCCACGGTTCTCATAGGATACCAAAAACTCCTATAGGATACACTGCCCTCCTGTGGTAAGCCTGAAGGCCTCTTAAATGGAGTTGTTAAGTTAGGGAAGGAGCGTGAAGGAGTGAAGGACTTTACCGCCATCCTACGTGATCCTGCTCACTCCCACGGTTCTCATAGGATGCCAAAGACTCCTATAGGATACACTGACCTCCTATGGTAAGCCTGAAGGCCATAGGTTAAGTAAGGGAAGGCTTGTGAAGTGAAGGAGTGCAAGGAAGGACTTTATCGCCATCCTACGTGATCCTGCTCGCTTCCACGGGTCCCAAAGGATACCCAAGAGTCCTTCAGGATACACTGCCCTCCTATGGTAAGCCTGAAGGCCGTAGGATCAAGGAACTGGATTATGAATGGAGTTGGATCTCACAAACACACACCAGCAGAGGATTAAGAAGAGGATTTTGTAACTGTAAATGTCAAAAGAGGAGTGCGTGTGTGCGTGGGTGAGGTCGTGTGTGTGTGTGTGTGTGAGGTCGTGTGTGTGTGTGTGTGTGTGTGTGTGTGTGTGAGGTCGTGTGTGTGTGTGTGTGTGTGAGGTCGTGTGTGTGTGTGTGTGTGTGTGTGTGTGTGTGTGTGTGTTGTGGGTCAGTCTTACGGTCATCCTAATTTCGCTTGACCCTTCTGCTTCCTCTTCCTCCTCCTCCTCCTCCTCCTCTTCCTCCTCCTCCCATTCATTTCTGCTTCCTCCATTATCTTTCTCTCCCTTTTTCTTCCCTTTCTTCTTTTCATCTTCTTCCCGAGAGAGAGAGAGAGAGAACTATACTGCAATGAGAACAATAGTACTAATAAAGAAATAATATATGGCATTAGTGAAGCGTAAAGACAATATAAGTAGTAGTAGTAGTAGTAGTAGTAGTAGTAATAGTCGTAGCAGTAGTAGTAGTAGTAGGAGGAGGAGGAGGAGGAGGAAGAGTATAGTAGTAGAAGTAGTAGTAGTAGTAGTAATAATAG
>NC_066567.1:515000-560000 GCF_024679095.1 Eriocheir sinensis | reverse complement strand
TGTATGACGATTCCAAATAAGTGAAGGGAACATGTTACCTTTGACCCTTCAGCCACACCCATGCCCTTCCCTTCCCTTCCCTTCCCTTCCCTTCCATCTGTTTATTCTTCCCTTCCCTTCTTTTTCCATTAGACATCTTCCCTTCCCCTCCCTTCCCTTCCCTTCCCTTCTTTTCCCTTCCCTTTCCTTCCCTTCCCTCCCTTTTCTTCCCTTCCATCTGTTTCTTTTCCTTCTCGTTTCTTTTTCCCTTCCCTTCCCTTCCTTTTCCATTACCCCTTCTCTTCCTTTCCAGTCCCTTTCCTTCCCTTCCCTAATATTCTTCTTTTCTTCTCTTTCATTTTATTTCCTCCCTTCTCTTTTCCTCTCCTTCATCTGTTTCTCCTTCCTTCCCTTCCCTTTCCTTCCCTTCCCTATATTATTACCTCCTTTCCTTTTTTTCCCTTTTCTTCTTTTCCATCCCTTCCTTTCCCTTCCCTTTCCTAATCTTAACTCCTTTCCTCTCCTTCCCTTCAAATCTTTTCCATCCCTTCACATCCCTTCCTTAGCTCCTTTCCTCTTCTCCCTTCACATCTTTTCCCTTTCTTTCCTTTCCCTTCCCTTTTCATCTTTTCCCTTCCTTTCCTTTCCCTTCCCTTTTCATCTTTTCCCTTCCTTTCCTTTCCCTTCCCTTTTCATCTTTTCCCTTCCTTTTCCTTCCCTAATCTGAACGCCTTTCCTCTCTTGCCTTTTCTTCTTTTCCTTCCCCTTCCCTTCCCTTCCTTCTTCACCATTTCCTCTTCTTTTCATTTCCATTTCCTTTTCTAGTTCAGTTCGTCTCCTTTCTCCTTCTCTTTCACTTCTTTTTTCTCATTTTTTCTCATTTCTCTTTCTTCTTTTTTTATTTATTTATTTTTTTTTTTATCCTTTCATTCCATTCTTTTTCCAGACTCGTATACGCTATCCAACCCCCCCCCCCCTCTCTCTCTCTCTCTCTCTCTCTCTCTCTCTCTCTCTCTCTCTCTCTCTCGACGTGTAGAGATAATGACGGTTGCCTTATTTGGTGGCGCCCCGAGAGAGAGAAGAAAGAAGGAAGACGAAATGGGGCGTGAATTACTGAGACGAGGAGGAGGAGGAGGAGGAGGAGGAGGAGGAGGAGGAGGAGGAGAAAAAAACGGAGGAAAGGGAAAAGAAAAGAAGTGGATGGTATGAGAGAGAGAGAGAGAGAGAGAGAGAGAGAGACCCTGTGTGTTCATTCATATAGAACATTTTATTTGCATATCGGACTCTGCCTTTTGTTCTTTCTTTCTCCATGGCTTCGTTTTGCTATTGTTTTCCATTGTTCTTTTAATCATTCTTCTCTCTCTCTCTCTCTCTCTCTCTCTCTCTCTCTCTCTCTCTCTCTCTCTCTCTCTCTCTCTCTCTATCTATCTATCTATCTATCTATCTATCTACTTACCTATCTATCTATCTATCTATTTCTTCATATTCACTAGTTTTTTTTTTTTTTTTTTTTTTCTCAGCCTATAGCGCCGGTAGGCTTTCTTCAGGGGCCTAGCTGGTGCTCGGCCCAAGCCCGTCGTGGCGCAGGCAATTTTTTTTATAGCGGCGCCAGCTATGCTTGGCTCATGCTGCCCCCCGGAACTCATTCTTGATTCACTGGGCGGTTTCTTCTAGAGTCCGGGTTGATGGTCGGTCTTCAGGATAGCATGTGGGTAGTCTTTGGCCTCTCGGCGGTGACTGAAAAATCCCAGGTGGTAGCGTGGGGATTCGAATCGACGTTGTCCATGGCGTGTTGAATACTGGCCCCGCACGCTAATCACTCAGCCATCGCCTACCCATTCCCCCACCCACCCCCCAAAAAAATATGGTCGACGAAATGTTTAAGAATATCAAAGACTTATATAGAACGTACCGTAATAGCTTCCTTACGTTACGCCCACCTTTGATAACCTTATAAAACCCTTACTACGTACTGATAGATTGTGGGTTGCGTTGTAGCGATAAAATACGATATGTTTTAAGCCCTTTATCTTATGTTTTCCGTAAGCTGGAAGGAAGGGAAAGTGGGAGAGGAGGGAGGAAAGGGAAGGGAAGGGAAGGGGCAGAGAGGAAGGGAAAGGGAAAAGACAGGACGGAAGGGAATGGAAAGGAAAGGAAAAGAAAAGTGAGGGATATGGATAAAGGAAGGAAAGGAAGGGAAGGAAAGGAGGGAGGGGAAGAAAAGGAAGGGAAAGGAAAAAGAAAGAAGGAAAGGAAAGGAAAAGAAGAAGTGAGGGAAATGGATAAAGGAAAGAAAGGAAAGGAAAGGAAAGGAGAGGGAGGGAAAAGGGAGGAAAGGGAGGGGAAGAGAGGGAGAAAAGGGAGAAGACAGGAGGAGAGGAAAGAGAAGGGAAAAGATAGGGAAGGGAAAGGAAGAAGAGAGGAGGAAAGGAAATGATGAGAAGGAAAAGAAAGGAAAAGATAGGGAAGGAAAAGGAAGAAGAGAGGAAGAAAGGAAAAGATTGGGAAGGGAAAAAAAAAGGAAAAGATGGGGAAGGAAAGGGAGAAAAAGAGGAAAGGAAAAGATTGGGAAAGGAAAGGAAAAGATAGGGAAGAGAAAGGAAGAAGAGAAGGAAAGGAAAAGAAAGGAAAAGGTAGGGAAGGGAAAGCGAGAAAAAGAGAAGGAAAGGAAAAGATGAAAATGAAAATGAAAAAAAAAGTAATGAAAATCGAGGAAGGAGAAAGTAGAGATAAAACATACGCAAAAAAAACAACAAACGAAAATAACAAGAAAGAAAAGAACAAAAACACACAGGTACAGAGGGAAGGGAGAAGAAGAGAATACTCCCTCGCCCCCTCCTCGCCGGATGTGTGTGCGTGCGTGTGTGTGTGTGTGTGTGTGTGTGTGTGTGTGTGTGTGTGTGTGTGTGTGTGTGTGTGTGTGTGTGTGTGTGTGTGTGTGTACCACCTCTTACCTGGCACCACTGACATATTTCTGACCCCTATACAGTTTTCAGCACGTGAGAAAGACAGACAGACAGGAACATGTATACAGACAGACAGACAGACAGATAGATTGACGTACATACATACAGACAAACCAATTTTAAGACAGACAGACAGAGAGACAGAGACACAGACAGACAGACAGGGTCATGTATACAGACAGACAGACAGACAGATAGATTGACGTACATACATACAGATAAACCAATTTTAAGACAGACAGACAGAGAGACAGAGACACAGACAGACAGACAGGGTCATAGATACATACAGACAGACAGACAAGAACAGACTCTCTTCTAATGTCAGCTGATGCAATGTTTACCTCCAATCAGCTGATCTATGTAAACAAACCAATTTCATGACATCACAGACAGACAGACAGGCAGACAGACCTCTTGTTTTCTTCCCTTCCCCTTTCTCCTCTTTCTCTCCCTTTCCTCTCCTTTTCTCTCCTCTCTCCTCGTTTTTCCTTTCTTCCTTCGACATAATTTTTTTTCAAGGATTTAAAACACCCAAAAGTGAGGAGGAGGAGGGCAAGGAGACAAGAAGACAGCCCTCCTCCTCCTCCTCCTCCTCCTCCTCCTCCTTCTCGTTAACCTTTCCCTTCCTTTTAATTCTTTCCTTCCGTGTCTCCTTTATATAATTCTTTATCCACTTTTTTCTCCTCTTCTTCATCTTCCTCCTCCTCCTCCTCCTCTTCTCATTCTTTCTCTCTTCCTTCTTTTCATTCTTTTATTCCTTCTTATTTATCTCTTCCCACTCTTTCACACTCATGTTTATCCTTGATCATCTCTTTCAAACTCCTTCTTCTCCTCTCTTTCTCTCTCTTCATTCTCCTTCTCCTTCTCCTCCCTTCATTCTTCCTCTTTCCTCCTCTTCCTTTTGTTTCCCTTGTCTTCTCTTCCTCCTCCTCTTAGCTTCCAAATCTATCCCAATCGAATCGAACACTCTCTGGCTGAACACAAACCATCGACTTGAATCGCGCGTTCTAATTGGTGGAGGCATTGTTGACGTGCTTGCCTGCGTCCCTTGTTCTGATTGGCTGGGCTCCTCGGGTGTCTAGTGGCCTCGAGGGTTGTGATTGGCTGCTGAGGGAAGGAAGGGTTCTCATTGGTGGAAAGTCGAGGCGCTGGGTAACCTGGAATTAGTGTGATCATTTCGGTTTCAGGGTCAGAGAGAGAGAGAGGGGAGGAGGAAGAGGAGGAGGGGGAGAGAGAAGGAAGTGGAGGGGACGAAGTGAGGAAGGGAGAGAAAGGTAGAAGAGAAAGAGGAAGAAAGGAAGGAAGGATGGAAAGAGAACAGAGAAGTAACGGAAATAAAGGAATGAAGGATTTGGAGGGAACGAAGGAAGGAAGGAAGGAAGGAGGAAAGGAAAGGAGAGAGAAAAGTAAGAAAAATGAGAAATGGAGAAAGGAGATGAAGGGGGGGGAGAAGGAGGGAAGGAAGGAAGAAAGAGGATGAAAAGGAAGGAAGTAAGGAAGAAAGGAGGAAAAAGGAGAAAACAAAGGAAAAGATAGAAGAGAAGTGAAAGAAAGGAAGAATAGGAATGGAAGAGAAGGAAAGGAAGGAAGGAAGGAAGGAAGGAAATATGAATGAAGTGGAAAGAGGGGAAGAAAATGAGGGAAAAAAAGGAGAGGGGAGGAGGAGGAGGAGGAGGAAGGGAGAGAAGTAGGTGAAGGAGAGAGGGGAGAAAAGGGAGAGAAAAAAGGAAAAGGAGAGAGAATTGGAGGAAAGTGGAGGAATTAAGTGTGGAGAAAAATAGAGAATGGAGGAAAGAAGGAGAAAAATAATAAAAGAAGGGCAAGGTTGAAGGAGGAGGAGGAGGAGGTGGAGGAAGAAGAGGAGGAGGAGGAGGAGGACGAAGAAGAGGAGGAGGAGGAGGAGGGGCTTTTTGTCTCCTTGCTTGCCTCTTCTTCCTCCTCCTCCTCCTCCTCCTCCTCCTCCTCCTCCTCCTCCTCTTCTTCCTCGTTTCCTTCACCTCTGATCTTTTTTTTTGTTATTTTTTTTCTTTTTCTTGTTATTTATTTATTTTCGTAATTGTTTTTGTTGTTATTGTTATTATTCGTTATCTCTCTCTCTCTCTCTCTCTCTCTCTCTCTCTCTCTCTCTCTCTCTCTCTCTCTCTCTCTCTCTCTCTCTCTCTCTCTCTCTCTCTCTCTCTCTCTCTCTCTCTCTCTCTTATTCATTTTCTTTGTTTCTCCTTTTTTCCTTTTTTCTTTGTCTTCCTTTTTTTCTTTCCTTTTCTCCTCCTCCTTCTTCTTCCTTCCCCCTTCTTCCTTCCTCTCTCTTCACCCTCTTCTTCGTTTCCTTCTCTTCTCTTTCTCCTTCGTCTTCCTCCTCTCCCTTCTCTTCCTTTTCTTTCCCTTTCCTTCCCTTCTATCTTCTTCTCTTCCTATCTCTTCTCTTCCCTTCTTTATCTACTCTTCTTCTTCACTCCATCTTCCTTATCTTCCCTCCTCTCCTCTTCCCTTCCTTCCTCTTCTCTTCCCTTCCCTTCCCTTCCCTTATTTGGTGTCTCCCTAAGTCTCCCTTCCCTTATCTGTCTTCTCCCTCCTCCTCCTCCTCCTCCTCCTCCTCCTCCTTGGTTCTCTTCTCTCCTCAACCACATCCTCTGCCCATTTTTTTCTCTCTCCCTCCTCCTCCTCCTCCTCCCTCCCTCCCGTTTCTTAAATTTCCTTCCCTCCAAAGTTTAGTAATTTTTTTTGTTTTTTATTCTCTCTCTCTCTCTCTCTCTCTCTCTCTCTCTCTCTCTCTCTCTCTCTCTCTCTCTCTCTCTCTCTCTCTCTCTCTCTCTCTCTCTCTCTCTCTCTCTCTCTCGTTTATGTATGTGTGTGTATGCGTGTGTATGTATAATATTTGCATTTTCATGTGTGTGTGTGTGTGTGTGTGTATTTACGTATTTCTATGTATGTCAAGGCGGTGACTCCACACACACACACACACACACACACACACACACACACATCCTTGAAACTCAGTCGTGTGTGTGTGTGTGTGTTTTCAGAAGTGTGAGGGAGAGAGGGGGAGAGGGAGAGGGAAGAAATATGAAAGGAAGGAGAGGGAGGAGGGGGGCATCAAGGGGGTATAGGGGGGGAGGGAGAGGGGTGAAGGGGGGGCGGGGGTGAAAGTATAAGGCGTGGGAAAAAAGTGCAAAGCGTGGGAAAAAAGTGCCGAGTGTGGGATAGCATCATTTTGCCTCTCAAGGACGACTATTTTTAATCCTTTTCCCTCTCTCCTCCTCCTCTTCCTCCTCCTCCTCCTCCTCCTCCTCCTAATGCTCTGTTTTTCGTTCTCATTTTTCTTCCTCACCAACCTTCATATCTCTCTCTCTCTCTCTCTCTCTCTCTCTCTCTCTCTCTCTCTCTCTCTCTCTCTCTCTCTCTCTCTCTCTCTCTCTCTCGCTCTATCTAACAGTCTATCTATCTATCTATCTATTTCAAAACCATCATTAATCTAAGTACCACCACCACCAACAACAACAACAAAATCACTTAAGTTAAAACACCTGCGATCCTTAATTAAAACGTGCAAGAAAAGAACTCCCACCAGGTGTCACTCACTCACTCACTCACTCACCTGCACAATAATAAGTAATGACACAGGTAGAAAAAAAAAATCACCGGAGCTCATTTTAAAGGATACAGGTGAATCGATCCGGGCTAGTGACGTCAGAGAGAGAGAGAGAGAGAGAGAGAGAGGGGTGGGTCGTGTTGCAGTGTTTGTGGTCATCGCTACACTCCAGAATGGCCCACTAAAGCCTTCGCGTGGGCCATGTTATTAAAGGTTTTGTTGGGTCTAAAGGCCATGACGAGAGAGAGAGAGAGAGAGAGAGAGGGTTCTTTTTGTGGTCTTCCCAATATTCCTTCAAAAAATCTTTACTTTCTTTTTTTGTAGATTTTTTCCTTAATTTTCTACCATTCTTTTTTTCCCTGCTTCCTGTTTTCCTTCCTTTCTTCCAAATTTTCTTTTCTTCCTTCGTTTAGTCAGCCTGTTCTTTCTTCCTTCATTCTTTTCATTCTTTTCATTCCTTTCTTTCGTGTCTTATTTCTCTCCTATGTTATAATATCTCCTCTCATTTCTCTTCTCCTTCCTTCATCTCTCTCCTTCTTTCTTTCCTTCTTTCCTTGTTTTCTGTTTATTTATTTTCCTCTCCTTCCTTCTTTCCTTCCTTCTCTGTCCCTCCTTCCTTTCCTCTCTCTTTCTTTCTTTCCTTCCCTCTCTCCTTCGTTCTGTCCTTCCCTCCCTTCTTTCCTCTTTCTTTATATTCCTGTTTATTTATTTTCCTTTCCTTCCTTCTTTCCTTCCTTCCTTTCCTTCCTTTCTTCGTTCTCTTTTTTCTTTCTGCTTATTTTCCTTTTTTTTCCTTTCTTTCCTCTGTCCTTCCTTCCTTTCTTCCTTCTCTCTTCCTCTCTATCTATCTATCTTCCCAACCTTCCTTCCTTTCTTCCTTCTCTCTGTCCCTCCTTCCTTCTCTTTTTCCTTTCCTTCTTTCCTTTCTTTCCTCTGTCCTTCCTTCCTTCTCTCTTCCTCTCTATCTATTTATCTTCCCAATCTTCCTTCCTTCTTTCCTTCCTCCTTTTTTTCCTTTCTTTTTTCTTTTTTTCTCCCTCGCCAGGTTTGTGGTTTTCTTGCGTCCAGAAAATGAAATACGAGACTCAATTCTGGGAAGCTCTTTGTGTGTGTGTGTGTGTGTGTGTGTGTGTGTGTGTGTGTGTGTGTGTGTGTGTGTGTGTGTGTGTGTCAACGGCCTTGCTCTTTTTCCCTCCTTTCTCTCTCCTTCTCCTCCTTTCTCCTCCGTTGGTTTCCTCCTCCTCCTCCCTCCTTTTTCCTCCTCTGGTTTCCTTCATCTTCTTCTTCTCCCTCCTTCTTTCTCTAATGCTTTTCTTCTTTCTTATTTGCTTCTCTTTCTGTATCTTTTCCTATCTTCTTTTCCTCTTTTTGTTTTTGTCTTGTTTTTCTTTCTCCATTTTGGTTTGATCTTTCCTTTCTCTTCCTTTCTTTTCCTGTTCCGTCTTTCTCCTTCTTCCTCCTTTCTCCTTTGCTCTCTTTCCCTGCATCATCTTTCTTTTTATCTCTCCAATTCCATCCAGCATCTTCTTCCCTTGTCCTCCCATCTCCCATCTTCTTTCTCCTTTTCTCTCTTTCTCCTTTGCTCTCCTTCCCTACATCATCTCTTTCTTTTCATCTTTTCTACTCCATCCATCATCTTCTTCCCTTGTCCTCCCATCTCCCATCTTCTTTCTTCTTTTCTCTCTTTCTCCTTTGTTCTCCTTCCCTACATCATCTCTTTCTTTTCATCTTTTCTACTCCATCCAGCATCTTCTTCCCTTGTCCTCCCATCTCCCATCTTCTTTCTCCTTTGTTCTCCTTCCCTACATCATCTCTTTCTTTTCATCTTTCCTACTCCATCCAGCATCTTCTTCCCTTCTCCTCCTATCTCATCTCTTCCTCCTCCTCTTCCCTCTTGCCTGCCTCCTCTCCTCCCGTCCCTTCCCTGTGCTTCACGAGGTCTTTGCATACACAAGCCACAAAACTGTCCTAAGGTACACAAGTTTAGGGCAAGGAAGAGAACAGTAACTCGCACACAGCACCGCCACCGAGATTTGGCCCCGGGAACTTCGTGTTGGGGCTGAGATTTTTCCTTGTTGTTGAGATTATCTACCTCCTGTTGTTGTTGTTGTTGTTGTTGTTTGTATTGTTATTTTTATATATATTTTTTTGCAATGTGGTTTTTTTTTTTATTCATCTGTTTGTTTTTTGTTTGTTTGTTTGTTTTTGTGTATTACAGTGTTAGTTTCATCTTTCTCCTCCTCCTCCTCCTCCTCCTCCTCCTCCTCCTCCTTTTCCTCCTTCTATACTCCTCCTCCTCCTCCTCCTACTACTACTACTACTACTATTACTATTATTACTACTACTACTACTATTACTACTACTGCCACTACTGATGCTGATTGTCTCACCGTGGTCGTGTTGGTCGTTGCAGGAGAGGAGGCGCTTCGTCCCGGCGTTACCATGGTGCCCCGGGTAGAGTGTGACGACCCCCGCCACGCCCCCCCGCGACCCCCGCCCCCCCGCCTCTGAGCCCCCGCCCCCCAGGTGAGTGTGTGTGTGTGTGTGTGTGTGTGTGTGTGCGCGCGCCAGTCATGTGTCGCCGCCGGTGCTGACGGGCGCGGTGTCTTTGCAGGCCTCGTCATGTCGGTGGGGTGGGGCGGCATGGTGGTGGGCGGCGGCTGGTGCATGGCCGGCGGCGGCAAGAGCGCCGTGCAGCTGCTGCAGGAGAGCAAGTCCCGCTACGTCAAGAGTGACCACGTGCTGGGCAGCAGCCAGACGCCCGCGCGCCCCGACCGCCTCCACATCTCCTCCAACCCCAACATCTTCCTGAGCGCGCCGTGCCACACCCTGCACGTGTCCCGCCCCACGCCCTCGCCCGCCCCGGAGCGCCGCGTGGCCCTCGCCGACAACATCAATGTGGTCAACCTGCGGGACCACCCCAGCCTGGCCGGCCTGTCCCCGCCCCGCCCCGGCCAGGCCCTGGGGCCCGCCTCGCTGGGCGCGCCGCCCCCCCTCCCGGCCCGCTCCCCCCGCGTGGCGCCCCGCCCCAAGCCCCGGGGCCAGGGCGAGGGCCATGGCGGCAGGGACCTGCGCCGCTCCCTGTCCCACGGGCCGGGCGACCGCGGCGACAACGTGCAGATGAAGCTGCGGCGACTCCTCAACACCGACTCGCAGGAGAACCTGGCGGCGGCGGCGGCGACGCCCGACGAACCCGCCAAGCCCAAGGTGCCGCCGCCGATCGCCCCCCGCCGCGGGGCACGCCTGTCCCCGCCGGGCACGTACCGCGCCGAGCCGGCCACCGTCACGGCCCACAAGTCGCTGCCGGACCTGAGCCGCGCCTCGTCCCCCGCGGCGGAAACGGACTCGGAGTGCGGCACGGGGGGGCGCCGCCCCTCCTGCCCCGGCGCCCTTCCCTCCACCACCCCGAGGCCCCCCGTGCCCCCGCCGCGTCCGCCCCGTATGTTCCGGGACCCCCCGCCCCCGCCCCAGCGCTCCCCAGACCGGCCCCCTGCCCGCCCCCCGCTGCCCCAGCGGCTGCGGGAAACTTCCGCCCCGCGCCCTGCCCGCCCCGGCGGGGCAGGAGGCAGCGGCCCCGGCGCCTCGCTGCTGCCGACGGACGGCCGCCGCTCCTCGGACAGCGACGTGTCGGCCTACGGGGCGGCGACGGCGGCGACTGGCGGCGGGGGCGGCGAGGAGGGTCGCCGGCGGCCCATCCTGCGGTCACGGTCCGACGTGACGCACGAGCGCGGCCGCTGGGAGGAGGAGGCGCTGCCACTGCCGCCGCTGGACCTGGAGGCGTTCTTCGAGACGCTGGGGCTGGACGCCACCACGCACCGCCAGCTAACGGCGCCGCCCTCCTCGCCGCCGCACTCGGCGCCCGTCTACTTCGAGGAGGTGTCCTCCGAGGAGTCGGGGCCGCTCGTGGGGCGGCGGGGCAGCTCAGACTCTGACGAGGGGCGGGGCATATCGGGCCCCGGCCCCGGCCCACCCCTGCCGCTGAGGGGCACCGGCGAGCCCTCCATTGTGGAGAAGAACGCGCGGGTCATCAAGTGGCTCTTCAACTGCCAGAAGGCGCAGGGCACCTACGTGTGCCGCGTCGCCTCCACCAAGAGTTAGCCGCGGCCGCTCTAGTCCCCGGCAGCCGCCCCGACACGCCCGGGGCCGCTGCCGTCCTGCTGTGATAACCCGAGTGGCCGCCCCCCGCCCCGGGACCCCACTCCCGCGCCCTCTGCTCTCCTTCCCGTCCGGTGCTGCCGCCGAGGAAGGGGCGAAGGGAGACAGCCCTGTGGGGCACGGGGCGGGACGGGGCGGGGGTTGGCGGCGTCAGGGAGGGAAGGACGCGACCCTCCCACCGAGACTCACGGTGAGCGACGTTGGTGTGCCCGACCTGACCCGACACTACCCACACCCACACCCATGCTGGGCCACACCACCCACACCCTCACCCAGACCCACAGCCACACCCTGCACACTGCCACACTCTTTCACACAGCCACACTGCCACACCGGCCCCGTGACCCGCCCGCGGCAGGAGCCAGGAGCCACACTCGAGGCGGCGGGAGGAACAAGAACCAGCGGAGGGGGGCGTGACGCTGGGCCGCCGTGCTCACCGACGCGGCGCCTTGCTCAAGAGGAAGTGCACGGCGGGGGGGCGGGGTGGGGGGGGACGTGGAGGTGACATGAACTCTGGGAAGTGACGGTCATGACTGAGGGGCAGGGGGGGGGTGGAAATAGAGGGCAGTGGGGTCAGGTTTTCTGTGATCCCGGCTCGCCCCGTTCCTTGCCCCGCCCCGCCCCACGTGTGCTAGCAATCAAGGACAGGTGATGAGGCTGCCGGTGCTGAGGTGCTGACGCGGCTCACCTGGTGCTGATTGGACGCCTCACCTGCAGGGTTTTCCCTCCGCCTCGGCCTCCTTCCCTCCTTCCCTCCGCCTCGGCCTCCTTCCCTCCTTCCTTCGTTCCTTCGTCGGAGTTTACGAAAAAAAAAAATCAATCAATGAAGTGGAGCGATTTCACTGCCTCGGTGTGTGTGTGTGTGTGTGTGTGTGTGTGTGTGTGTGTGTGTGTGTGTGTGTGTGTGTGTGTGTGTGTACCTCCTACCTAGTCAGTCAGTCCTTTGTTGTGTAATATATGCTCCAACACACACACACACACACACACACAAACACACAAACACACAAACACACTTTTTTTCTCTCATGGCGGTGTGTTGGAAAGAAAAAAAATAAAGAAAAATTACCGTGTGTGGAAAATATATTAATGCGCACCTCCACTGCTCATTCCGTGTGTGTGTGTGTGTGTGTGTGTGTGTGTGTGTGTGTATGTGCTTAGTCCAGATAGCGAGTTATTCAGGATAGTTGAGTCTACTACGCGGATTAAAATTAAAAACAGAGAGAGTAACAGTAGCGGTAATAGTAACACTGGTAACATTAATAACGATAGTGCTAGTAACCATAATAATCATAATAATAATAATAATAATAGTAATAATAACAATAAAAATAATAGTCAAAATATCGTAGTGGTTAGACTTAAAAAAAAATAAAACGTGGAGAAAATCTAAAATCGAACCTTACATTACCTCACCTATTGCCCCTTTCGTGTGTGTGTGTGTGTGTGTGTGTGTGTGTGTGTGTGTGTGTGTGTGTGTGTGTGTGTGTGTGTGTGTGTTCCTCACTACACAGCTGATCATACACACGTTTCACTAATTATTGTACGTATCTTACCTGTCCCTATATACACCTGTCCTCATCTACACCTGTCCTCATATACACCTGTCCCAATACACGCCTGTCCCTTAAACACACCTGTTCCTATATACACCTGTCCTCATCTACACCTGTCCTCATATACACCTGTCCCTATATTCAGCTGTCCCTACATACACCTGTCCTTATACACGCCTGTCCCTATATACAGCTGTCCCTATATACACCTGTCCTTATACACGCCTGTCCCTTAAACACACCTGTCCCTATATTCACCTGTCCTTATACACGCCTGTCCTTATAAACGCCCGTCCCTTAAACACACCTGTCCCTATTTACAACTGTCCCTATATTCCTTTCCTTCAATATCTCTTCTTTGCTTCCCTTTTCTTAAATCTTGCCTCGTCTTCGCTTCCCTTCCCTTCCTTTTCCTTCCTTTCCCTTCCCTTCCCTTCCTTTTCCTTCCCCTCCCTTCCTTTCCCTTCCCTTTCCTTCCCTTCATATATTCATCACCTACACCCATCATTTTAATTTTCCTTTTCCTTCTTTTCCTTTCCCTTCCCTTTCCTTCCCTTCCTTTCCCTTTCCTTCCCTTCCTATAGTCTTCACCTACACCCATCATCTTCATCTTCCTTTTCCTTCTTTTCCTTTCCCTTCCTTTCCCTTTCCTTCCCTATCCTTCCCTACACCCATCATCTTTATCTTCCTTTTCCTTCTTTTCCTTTCCCTTCCCTTCCATGCCCTTCCTCCTCCTCCTCCTCCTCCTCCTCCGTTACCCCAAAAATATATGTCAAAAAGCCTCAGAAAATTGTGGTTATTGTTATAAAAAAAAAAATCGCAAGGATGATGAAAATCCGTCGTGATGTTTTCGTTTCGTGCGTGATGTGTTTGAGTCAAAGAAAACGGTGTTAAGTATTAAGGAAAACGGGATGTGTGTGTGTGTGTGTGTGTGTGTGTGTGTGTGTGTGTGTGTGTGTGTGTGTGTGTTCGATGTGTTTTTACCAAGTGTAGGATTAAGGTTCGGTGAGTGTGTGTGTGTATGTGTTTCAGAGTGAGAAAGCAGAACCCAAGCTAGAATTCGACCCCTTTCCCTCATAACTATATAAAAAAAAAAAAAATCAAGACTATATAGTAACAAAAAAAAAAAAAACATCATCCACAAATTCCTACTCCTTCAGTGAAAGCCAAAAGCCAAAGTCAGTGTCGTAGATCGTTTGTTTTTTCACGCCACATCAAAACTAGGAAATAGATCGCTTGAATTCCGTGATATCTAGCTGGTAATATTCGTCTCATACAGTATTCAATCCTTTCTTTCTGCAACCGGGTCTCGTTATGGATTCTGAAGGCTTTTGGGAGTGTTTTTAGAGGTTTGGAACTTACTACGTTATATTTTGGTACTTATATTTGTCTCAGTATTCAATCCTTTCTTCCTGCAACCGGGTCTCGTTATGGATTCTGAAGGCTTTTGGGAGTGTTTTTAGAGGTTTGGAACTTACTACGTGATATCGAGGTACTTTTTTCGTCTCAGTACAGCATTCAACCCTTTCTTACAGCAATCGAGTCCTACGATGGATTCTGAAGGCTTTTGGGAGTGTTATAAGAGGTTTGAGTTCTCTTCCTCCCATCTGGAACTTACTACGTGATATCAAGGTACTTATATTCGCCTCAGTACAGTTTTCGTTCGATCCTTTCTTCCCGCAACCTCGTTCTAATATTCGTCACAGTACAGTATTCAATCCTTTCTTCCTGCAACCGGGTCTCGTTATGGATTCTGAAGGCTTTTAAGAGAAATTAGAATATAAAAGAACAGCAAGAATACGTTATGATTTCTTTAATGTGCAGAGTATACGAAAGGTGGAGTTTGGAAATAAATAACGTAAAGAAAAAGAAGTATATAAAGAGAAGAAAAGAAGAGTAGAGTTTGAAGATAGATATTAAAAAGATAAAAACAGAGGAATAAGTTCGTGATTATATTAAAAGATACGAAAGGTGAAGTTTGGAGATAAATAACGTTAAGAAAGAAAAGTATAAAAAGAAAAAAAGAAAAGTAGAGTTTGAAGATAGATATTAAAAAGATAAAAAGAAAGAGGCTTAAGTTTGTAATAATTATGATAAGTTGAAGCCTAAAAATAAAAATAAAAGATACAGTAGATAAAGAAAGCCGTTGATTGGAAGGTTATAAAGCACAATAGGAGAGTAGATAAAACCGATGATTAAGATAAGATAAAGAATAAGGAAAAAAAAGATAGGTGGCAGGATTTGAACGTTGATAATGATAGTGAATGATAGTGAATGATGATGAAAGGACAAAAGGACACAACACACACACAAAACGGTGATTAAGATAAGATAAAGATAAGAAAAGATAGGTAACTGTATTTGAATGTTGAATGATAGTGAAGATAGTTAATGATGAGGATGAGGATGATAATGAAAGAAAATAACAAAATATAGACGATGATAAAGATAGAGAAAAAGAAAACAAAAAAAAGATTGGCAGCAGAATTTGAATGATAGTGAAGATAGTGAAAGATGATGATGATGATGATGATGATGAAAGAAAATAACAAAATAAAGACGATGATAAAGATAGAGAAAAAGAAAACAAAAAAAGATTGGCAGCAGAATTTGAATGATAGTGAAGATAGTGAAAGATGATGAATGAAAATGAAGATGATGAAAGAAAATAACACTAAAAAGCCGATGATAAAGATAGAGAAAAAGAAAAAACGAAAAAAAATAGGCAGCAGAATTTGAATGATAGTGAAAGATGATGGTGATGATGATGGTGATGAAAGGACGCAACACAATCCTGATCACGTGGTTTACAAGGCAACGAAGTATTAATCTTTTTTATTTTTTTATTTTATTTTATTTTATGAACGTGAGAACCTGTGTTGATTATCCTTTGTGTTGAGACGTGTTGTTGTTGTTGTTGTTGCTGTTTGTGTTGCTATATATATACCTGGTGCCTCCCTCCCCCCACCCCCCATGTGTGTGTGTGTGTGTGTGTGTGTGTGTCGTTTCGTGCTTCGTTCGATTCATGTGTTTGTATCGACTTTTGCAATGACTTTGTATTATGTATGATGGTTATAATATACACAATAGAAGACGTCATGTTGGTTTTAATTTGTCCCTTCATTTCAGCCCTTCATTCCTTTCCTTCCCTTCCCTTCCCTTCCCTTCTCTTCCTTCATTTCATCCTTTCATTCCTTTCCTTCCCTTCCCTTCGACCACTCCCTTCGTTTCTGTATTCCATCCCTTCAATCCATCCTTTCGTCCCTTCCCTTCCCTTCGTCCATTCATTTCAAGCCTTCATTCCTTTCCTTTCCTTCCCTTCTCTTCGACCGCTCCCTTTCCTGTATTCCATCCCTTCATTCCATCCATTCGTCCCTTCCCTTCCCTTCGTCCCTTCATTTCATCCCATCATTCCTTCCTTTTCCTTCCCTTCCCTTCCCTTCGACCCCTCCCTTCTTTCCCGTATTCCTACCCTTCATTCCATCCTTTCGTCCCTTCCCTTCGTTCCTTTATTCCATCCCTTCATCCCATCCTTCTTTTCGTTTACCGTTCAACTATTCATCCAAAGAAAACATTAAGCTACAAAATAACACACACACACACACACACACACAAGCACATATTATTCTCTCCAGGCTACAGCTCACGTATGCTTCGCTGCTTCACTCAAGGTCACCGGAGCTTCGCGAGACAACAAGAGAGAGTGTCGCAAGTCGAGCAAACAAAGGCTGGCTGCTCCTTGTCCCTCGTCAGCGCTGCCTCGCCTGCGTCACGCTCTCTATCAGGGGACACCACGCTGCTCCCTGTCACCTGGAACAATGGGGCGATAAGCAAGGTTGGATGCATTGTCTGGGATCTGGAATCGACTCTCGCGCGTAGTTGAAGCAGTAAATGGAACTCCTATGCAACATTGTCAGATTGTCGTACTCAGCCGCTTATATTTCCCGACTTCCTCCCCAAAAACCGTCTTCTGGGCTGCAATAACGAAGCACATTTATAGTTATCGTTACAAGAGTTAGATCCTGATGTTTCTTGGCAATAGTTAGGCGTCAAAAACCGGTAAATACTATGCTCTGAGTACGACAATCTGGCAACGGTGCTCCTTTGACCGTGGAAATTTCGTCTTCTCGATATTCTGGCATACAGGACTTATTTATCTGGTGTATTTCTTATTTCATTAATTTTATTTGCATTTATTTGTTGATATATACAGTTTTGCTCTTTTTCCGTGTCTGTTTTAGCCTTATTTCCATGGTGAGGCAGAGAACTTGGCACTGTGCATGGGTTCTGAGACCATCATGGCGTAGGCTGAGGTGGACAGAAGAGGGAGAAGAAAGGGCACACGTTTATCCATTTATATCCACACGCAACCTCTCCATCACTGTCCTTACGTGGCTCTGGAGGACACGAGGAACCATGAAGCACATCGGAGAAGGGGAATATCGCAGCAGAGGACGCCACAGCAACGTAAATTAAGCAGAATATGTCGCTGGGTGTTGCTGGGCTGCCATGGACATCTCTGGGCGCTGAGGACAAAGCATCGCGGTGAGTGTTGTTGTGGCCCTTTTGTGACTTCCCGACGCGTTCAACCGAGTGATCATTTGAGCGGCTTATGTATTGTGCTTTATGATGCCTGTTATGTCGTGTCTTTCTTACGGTTTCATCTGTTTGTTTGTGGGAGAGGTGAGTCATATGTATCTTTAAACATTTCTGCGCCCAAGAACACGTAATTTACTAGTCTTTCGTGGGAGTTTAGGGCATTTCCAGGGGTACTTTTATGACCCTGGTGGTAGTCTGAGCCTTCTTCTGTACCGTGAACCTAAAAGAACACTAATTAGAACTCGATTAACCTCCTTTTTAGCCCTTGGAAATAGTTGGGGTGAGGGGTGGGAGCATCTGTCAATACCAACCTGAGCCGCTTATGTATTGTGCTTGCTTTGATACTAGTTAATGGTGTCTGGTAAGGTTCGCGATTCGGTAAATCTTAAGAATAGCGGCTCAGAGCGGGTGCGCGTGATAATTACAACATTTCTAGCACGTACGACGGGGTTTTGACAAGCGGACAGGCGTGTTTATGTCACAAGGGTGTATTTTTCCACGCTGGCCTCGCGGTCGATGGGCGATGAGACTGCGAGTTCCGGGGTGAAGACAGGGATTCGAAGTTCCCGCGCGGAAAAATACACCCTTGTGACATATAGCCTCTTCCATTTAGCGTAACCTGTTTCTGGGTCATGATCTGTAGAGTCCCTTAATAGATAGAGTCCCGACAACCTAAGATTTGGACGCCATTATTGGTCCTGTTTTCACCACGAGAGCGTGTGCTAGCGTTTGAAAAGCACGGCGAAAACAGGCCCAATAATGGCGTCCAAACCTTAGGTAGTCGGGACTCTATAAGGGACTCTACAGATCACGACCCAAAAACAGGTTACGCTAAATGGAAGACGCTAATAAACACGCCTGTCCGCTTGTCAAAACCCCTTCGTACGTGCTAGAAATCAAAGTGCATATATACATAAAGACTCTGCTGGAAATGTTGTAATTACCACCACACCGTATCCTAAATACGCACCCGTTAGGAGCCGCTATTCTTAAGATTTACCCGTGACTTTCATTCAAGGCTATACTGAAGGATGGGTTGATTTGTTCTATATATATTATGTGTGTAGTCTTCCTAAAGGGGGTCGCTGCTCCCCTCCACCCACCAGTTTGTCTGTTTTTCGGTTGGTTTGTATTGATCTTGTGTTTGTTATTAGCGTTTGTGAGGAAGAAGAAAGCAGGAAAGATTTTGAATTGTTTTTCTTTTTCTGTTTCATCACAGGGAATAAGATTAGAGCATTTTCTTCTTTTCTTCTTGTCTTCCTCTTTCTTCTTCTTGTCCTCTTTCTTGTTCTCCTTTCTTCTTGTCCTCCTTCTTTTCTTTTTTCTTCCTTTTCTTCTTCTCTTCATGACCTTTCTGATCTCTTTATTCTCTTTCTCCTTAAATTTCTTCTTCTTCCTTATCTTTTTCTTCTCTCTCTTTCATCCTCTTCTTATCTAAATATCTCTGCCCTCTTCGTCTCCGCGCGATAACCAGGACGCGAATAATCGTTGTGGTGACAATCTCAACATTCTCGCTATCTTATACTCGTACTTCTCCATATCTTACGTGACACAGTGATATACAGGTCGATAACACGGACACTCTTACGTCAACAAACACTGGGGTCACGAACCTTGCCCGCCTCTCCCCGCTAGTAATAATAAAAAATAGCAAAAATAATAATAATGAAGATAATTTGCAGAGTTGATGAAGGAGAATGGAGATGATCACGAGGATAGACTTAGATATTGAGGTTTGTGTTGTCAGACGCTTTCAAAGGCCCAAAAAAAGGATATCACTCTGGTTTTAATGAGTTTTTCGGGTTCATGTTACAGAAGAAGGGTCAAACTACCACCAGGGTCATAGAACTACTCTGGAATGCCTTTAGCTCTTATGAAAGCCTTGTTAAATGAGGTTGGACGCCGATCTGTTTAAGAATAATAGCTTTGAGGTTGACGAGACAGCCTACAGGAAGGGTTACACGTCCCGCTGATCACGAGAATAGACTTAGATATTGAGGTTGGTATTGTTAGACGCTTTCAAAGGCAAAAAAAAAAAAAAAAAAAAAAGGATATCAGTGTTTTTCGGGTTCATGTTACAGAAGAAGGGTCAAACTACCAGCAGGGTCATAGAACTACCCTGGAAATGCCCTGAACTTGTATGAAAGCCTTGTTAACTGTAAGCTTGGGCGGCGATCTGTTTAAGAATATAAAGTTTTGAGGTTGACGAGACAGCCTACAGGAGGGTTTACGCGTCCCGTTGGTGCGCTGGGCGGGTCAGTGGCTCGAGGGGCTGCCCGGCGACTTCGCGGGGCCGTGATGTTGACACAGGTAGAGGGTTCACGGCGGCTGGCGGGAAGAATGCATGAATCACGCCGCCGCCAGGAGCCTCCACGCTGCCCGGCCGCATATTCCCATGTCTCTCTGCGGGTATGTGGTTCCTGAGTGAAGACGCTCGGCTGTACCTTTGAAACTAACCACGGGGTGTTCTGGAAAATACTCCGATTGTAATTCCCACTCAAAATTGCCTTCTAGTAACTTCAATTGAACCTATCCTAACCTAACTTATCCTAACCTAACCTAACCAGCCCTGTTCAAGAGCGGACGCCACACACCCGTACAGAGAAGGGAAATACGCGAGCTTAACAACACAGTGTCCAAAGTGCCCCAAACTTTGTCACCACCACAGACTGAGAATATATCACTAGACTGTGGGCGTGAATTTCAAGAACCTCACGCCCCCGTGGTGCTACGAGTCTGGGGACCCGGGTTCGAATCCCGGCAGTCGGCGTGCGGCTCACCCTTCTTTGCGGCGAAGGTAAGCTGTGGTGACCTGGATGTCTCACTGACCCTGTGTTCCGGAGTTACGGGTTCTCCAAGAGCTAATGCGACGAAGATGAGCACCGAGATCACGCGCAGCTCAGCTCTAGTGACGCAAGTGTGCACTCATTCTCTTCACCAGCCTCGTGGCGCTGACTTTGAGGTCGGCTGCACCCAAAGACTCAAGACTCCTAAAGATGAACCGTATTCTTGTCCAGTCAGCCTCAGATGTCCTTAGATGAACCGTATTCTTGTCCAGTCAGCCTCAGATGTCCTTAGATGAACCGTATTCTTGTCCAGTCAGCCTCAGATGCAAGTCGCCCCCTCTACCGAGTGCCCCCCTCCCTCCCCCTGCGTGTGTCCCGTGGGTGCGGGCAGGGACCCCCGAACAGCAAGTCATCCTCGGCCACACAACAGTCCTCTAGCAGGCGAGGCAGCTGTTCAGAGCTCCCCCCCCGCCGCCCCATGGCCCACACGCCCGCAACTCAAGGCTTATTTCCCGTCCGCGATCAAGGCTTGCGTGGGGCGACACCATCTGGCGACTCATAGCTTAATTTAATTGTAGGGTTTGGGAACTCTGAGTACTGAGAAAAGGTTACGTTTGTCTTTTTTTTTATTTTTACAATAACGGAGACGGCACAAGGGCAACAAAAAGAAGATAGAAAATAGAAGAGGTCTTTATCAAGGGTATGGAGTGCAGGCTTGAGGACCGCCTGGGGTTGTTAAGTTCACGGGAATTTGGAACTGGTAAACTTTCCATGGGAATTTTGGGGAACTGAGTACTGAGAAAAAATTATGTTTGTTTGTGGTGCTTTTTTTTAACAACAAAGGAGACGACTTAAGGGCAACAAAAAGTGAAAAAAAAGAAAAGCCCGCTACTCGCCACTCCCATAACGGACAATAGTAAAGAATAGCCAAACGAGAGGTCAATTTCGGGTGGTGTAAATCAGTCAACCAAGATCCGAACGAGGAACAGAAAAATACTAATTAAATTTGTTTCTGCAGGTTCCCGTGGATGAAAGAGTACTTGACGGCCCACCTCTGGCCTCAAGGTGATGTAAGGAGGAACACCTTGACTGTGCTCCTCGTTACAGGTTGAGTCCCTGAAAAGGTGTGCATTCATTTGCTTTGTCTTTAAAAAAATTCCACAGTACTTATAGACAGACATTGTTCATAGACTTTTAATTACTTCTTAAATTATTGTTTTTTGAATAGGGATCATCTTTCAATGTCCACATCATTTCATGGCCTTTGTATGTCTAAAATGCACAAGATTTCCCTGGTAGAATATAGTTTTGAGGTTGACGAGACCGCATGTAGGAGGGTAAACACGTCCCGCTGCTGCGCTGGGCGGGTCACTGGCTCGAGGGGCAGCTCTTTTCTCTCGGTTGTCCCTGTTTGAATCAGATCTTTTCTTTCAGTTGCCCCTATTAAGAGTTGCCTCGGCATACAACCCGGTTTGAATCAGATCTTTTCTTTCAGTTGCCCCTTATAAGAGTTGCCTCGGCATACCATTCCTCCTTTGGATGCCTCAATTGACCGTTTTCAAATTTGGCAAGTGAATGTGTTCTCATCTGCAGCACAGGAATGAAACTTCCTATCACAGCAAGTTACACAGCATTCATGGACGGGCTCTTGCAGGGAAGGCCTTTCAATGGATGCTCATGCCACACACTGCTACTAGGAACAGGTAAGCAAAAATCGATTTATTATCCATATATTTATTCAACAAAATTCAGAACAGTCATGTAGAGTATAAACAAAATTCAGAACAGTCATGTAAAGAGTATAGATACATGTATTTAACAGTTAACGTCATGGTTGAGCACTATTCAGGGTGTTTTCCCAAGTCATAGTACATCATAGTTACATGTAGTATTGGCAATTAGAGGAATACTAAAAGATCTAACTTTGTACATTCATCTTGAGCAACTTCCTACATAGGCTTTGATTTTTGTTTAAACAGTTTATCTTTTATACATACTAACAATTTTCTACAGCCCAATTCAAGTTTTCATAAAGGTTTCTTCCCCGATACAAGAAGAACTAATTGGAATGAGAGTAGATATTGAAAAACACGTCCCATAGAGATGTTTATCACTCTTCCATACCCCAACTCAGCTTTCCACAATAGTCTCTTCCCCAATACAAGTACTGATTGGAAAACACGCCTCATTGCACTTAAATCTTGCTGCAGGTCATGTCCAGGCTGACGGGAAGAAGCGACTCCTTACGTCCTGGTGCACTTCCCATCCTCCCCCACCACCACCTTGCCGCGGGCCACCAGCTCCATGGCTCTGAGGACACAAGATAACATTAACACGAAGCAGAAAACCAAGTGAGGGACCACTCTGAAGGCAACACACCCTCAAGCAACGTTAAGATGTCCATGCTTGTGGAGGGACAAGAACAGAGGGTGCAATTTAATCCCTTCACTCCAGCGACGCCGACGTCAGCGTCCGACGGGCGTCACTGTTAGTCCTCTTCCAAACATCTTAGGAAATGGAAAAGAAATAAGAGCAATTGAGAGGACTAATCCTCTTCCATTTCCTCTTGACCCTTTCCATGCTGTGACGCCGACGCCAGCGTCACAGATGGAAAGGGTTAAGTCATTGGATAGTGTATGTAAGAAGGAACTGCCCCTCCCACTTCTCCTCCCTGTCAAGACTTGCCTGGGGAACGCCTGGTGCTCTGCCGTCTTGATGCGCTCCGACAGGGTCTCCTCGGTGTCCCCCGGCAGGATGGGCACGGCCTCCTGCGCCACTATGGCCCCGCAGTCAACCTCCTCCTGGAAAGGCCCACAACATGAGTACTTCACCAAGAGTGGGAGAGACTCATAGCCCATCCAACCCCATAAGAGAGAACACAAGGACATGAAACAAAGAAGAATAAATAAGAAAATACAAGACAACTGGCTGCCGCAGATGCCTAGGACTGCTGAAGCGAACACCTTACCAAGAAAATCAATAAAATACAAGACACTGATGCACAGGAGACCCCAGAACCAACACATCACCAAGAAAAATACAAGACAAACTGACTGCCACATATGCACTGGACACCTGAAGCCAACCCCTCACCGAAACAAAGTGTACAGTGCAGCCGGTGACCGTTACACCCGCCTGGAGTGCCTGCCGCTGGGCGTGGATCCCCTTGAAGGACGGCAGGAGCGCTGGGTGAACGTTGAGCATCCGTCCGTGCCACGCCCTCACGAACGACCCGGTCAGGATGCGCATGAACCCGGCCAGACAGATGAGCTCCACCCTGGCGGCCTTGAGCTCTGTGGTGATCGCTGCCTCAAACTCCTCCCGGGTCTTGTAGTTCTTGTGAGGAACCACCTGAGGAGAGGGTGTGAGGTAAGGTCAATGTTGCCATATGACATACTCAGCCTCTTTTGTTTGCTGATTCCCAACCCAAAAACTGCTTTCATCACCCAAATAACTCCCTTCATATATGGTTATCGTTTAAATGGTTAAGTATTGGTGCTTCTTGGCGACAGTTATGGGGCAGAAACCAGTAAATATGTGGCTCTTGAGTATGATAATCTGGCATCGGTGGGTAAGGTTGGTGGCATACACATAATATCCCAAGCGAACCGTATTACCCATGATCAAACCTTCTAAAGAGCTTCATTTATGACATTTCTACCTTCAATATAAACCAGAACAAAATCCTGCATGAACCAAACCTTCTAAAGAGCTTCATTTATGACATTTCTACCTTCAATATAAACCAGAACAAAATCCTGCATGAACCAAACCTTCTAAAGAGCTTCATTTATGACATTTCTACCTTCAATATAAACCAGAACAAAATCCAACATGAACCAAACCTTCTAAAGAGCTTCATTTATGACATTTCCACCTTCAATATAAACCAGAACAAAATCCAACATGAACCAAACCTTCTAAAGAGCTTCGTTTATGACATTTCTACCTTCAATATAAACCAGAACAAAATCCAATATGAACCAAGCCTTCTAAAGAGCTTCGTTTATGACATTTCTACCTTCAATATAAACCAGAACAAAATCCAATATGAACCAAACCTTCTAAAGAGCTTCATTTATGACATTTCTAACTTAAGTATAAACCAGGAACCAAGAGTGTGTGGTATAGATCAATCCTTCTACTAAGATCTGCATGACTAATTGATTATTCAGTATCTTTTCCTAGTCAAGAATGAAGTTACTCGATATTGTAGTCTTTGGGACCCTGCTAATGTATATGCTGTTTACATTATAGATCGCAGAAGTCGGTACACCCCTCACCTTGGTCGCCACGCCCGCCTTCTGAGCCCTCTCCAGGCCCCTCACACCAGCCACGTTGCTCACCACCAGCACTATCTCCGCCGCACTCAGCCCGCCCTTCGTGTGGTCCAGCAAAGCCTGAAACATATGTCTTTTTGTAATAGTATTCAGATTTTAACCTCCAATAAAAAATATGCTCTTGTGAGACATGTTTTAATAGTCATTCTCATTAATTCCCAGTAGTGTTAGAACTTGTTTATGCTCAGATATAGAACTTAACCTACATAACTTGACCTACACTTACGTTTTGAGGTGTCATTTCAAGTTCGACTAACCTACAAACTTAATCCTAATAATACATGGAAACAAGAACTTATATACTGTCCCCTACACAGCAAAGAGGTACCTTGGATTCCTACATACCACTGCCCCCAATACCCTCCTACCATACCACTGCCCCCAATACCCACCTACCATACCACTGCCCCCAATACCCACCTACCATACCACTGCCCCCAATACCCACCTACCATACCACTGCCCCCAATACCCACCTACCATACCACTGCCCCCAATACCCACCTATCATACCACTGCACCCAATACCCACCTATCATACCACTGGCCTGAATACCCACCTGCAAGTTCGTCCCACTGCCAGAGATCAGCACGGCGACCCTTCTGCGTGGTGCGGTGAGGGAAGGGCAGAGAGCGAGAAGTGGAGACACCCCCGCCTTCAGCACCTCCTCCAGGCCCTGCACCACCACTCTGGGAGCTCCTGACAACATAGGGAGAGAGGATTATATAGGGAACACAACAGCTGGGAGGAAGGAAGAGAAGGAAAACTACACAGGAAAAAGTAGAACGATGAATTTGGGGAGGAGAAAAGGGAAAGAAAACTACATAGGAAAATATGAAGCTGATATATGGGAGAAAGACAGAGAAGGGAAAGAAGGAAAACTACTCGAGGAAAAGATGAAAGATAAAATTTGGGAGGAGGAAACAAGAGGGAAAAATTATGATGCATGAAAATTACCTAAGGCAGAAAAGAAACCCTGAAAGTGAGGAATGACCGAACCTTTCATGAGCTACGTATACAAGACTTTTAACTTCAATACAAATAACACTCTGAGAGAACCAAATCCTGCATGGACAACCTTCTAAAGAGCTCCGTTTATGACATTTCTACCTTCTATATAAATCACACACCAAGAGAACCAAATCCCGCACAAACAAACCTTCCTTCCAAGCCTCGAGACTGCCAACGTAGCGCGCCTGTTCATCCCCCATCAGCCTCTTGACCTCCTTGAGCCTGTCCTCGGCCACCACCAGCACCATGCCAAGCCCACAGTTGAAGGTGCGCGCCATCTCCTCGCTGCTAACACCTGATTGGGGTCGGAAGAGTGAGCAAGTCTTTCTTCCTTTGATTAAGAAGTGTAAGTGATTTGATTGGTGTTTGATTAAGATACCGTTTGATTTGATACCATTTCTTCTTTTTCTGCAGTTAACAACCTTGCTTTCCCTCAGAGCTTTGATTAATAAGTATTAGTATAGGTACGAAGCAAACAATAAATTTAAGGAATACGGAATACAAATGTGAGTTAACTTTATTTGCACTGAATTTTACTTTACTTTATTCCCATCAGAAGTTATTCATTTAGACATAGATACAGAGGAGGAGGAAGAGGAGGAAAAGGAAGAAGATGAGAAAGCTGTGTAAGAACTGTGAACGGGACAGAGGAGGAGGAGATGGAAAAGGAAGAAGATGAGAAAGATGCGTAAGAACAGGAATAATAGAAAAGACAAGAATGAAAGGGACAGAGGAGGAGGAGATGGAAAAGGAAGAAGATGAGAAAGATGCGTAAGAACAGGAATAATAGAAAAGACAAGAATGAAAGGGACAGAGGAGGAGGAGATGGAAAAGGAAGAAGATGAGAAAGATGCGTAAGAACAGAAATAATAAAAAAAGACAAGAATGAAAGGGACATACAAGTCAAGAAAGAAGAGTACTTGAAAAAACGGAATAAAAAGGAAACCAGGAAAGGCCTCTCGGAACCCACCGTGTGCCGCCAGCCAGCCAAACACGGGATGCACTGGCCAGAGGGAAGCCTTGAGGTGTGCGGCGAGGTCTGGCGGCAACACTCTGGGCAGGTTCTCCAGCAGGCCGCCGCCGGTGATGTGCGCGGCGGCCTTCACCAGCCCCGCCTCCAGCACCCTCGTCAGGCTCTTGCAGTAGATCCTGGTCGGTGTGAGCAGCTCGGACCCTGGAGAGGCAATCAGCGTTACCAACCAAGAATGAAACTACACCTGCAATCCTTATCTGCAGTGTACTTTACCATCTTTGTTTGCACTGAATTTTACTTTATGGTAGGAAGAAGAAAAGAAGAAAAGGAAATAGAGAAGAAAGAGGAGGAAGAAATAAAAGAAGACAAGGAAACACAGCACAAGAATAAGACAGACGAAGACAAGGATGCGAGGGAAGAAGAATGAAAAGAAACAGAGAGAAGAAAGAGGAGGAAGAAATAAAAGAAGACAAGGAAACACAGCACAAGAATAAGACAGACGAAGACAAGGATGCGAGGGAAGAAGAATGAAAGGAAACAGAGAGAAGAGGAGGAAAAAGTAAAAGAAGACAAGAATAAAAAGGACGAAGACAAGAATGAAGACAAGGGAATCAGAGTAGTGGGCTTATTTTTTTTTTCCACTCTTTGTGTTGCCCTTAAGCCGTCTCCTTTGATGTAAAAAAAATAAATAAATAAATAAAATAAATAAATAAATAAATTAAAAAAAAATAAAGGACCTACCAAGCGTGTTACTAGGACAGAATGGCGCCGGATCACTCCACTTCAGGTCCTCCGCTTCCACGATCCTCCGCACCAGACTGAACCCATTGCTGTGGAGCCCCGAGGAGGAGAGCCCCACCAGCACGTCCCCGGCGGCAATCTCACTCGTCCGGGGCAGCAGCTTACCCCGCTCCACCGCCCCGACCGTGAACCCAGCGAGGTCGTACTCCCCGGCGCTGTACATTCCCGGCATCTCCGCTGTTTCCCCGCCTGGGTGAGGGAGAAAAGAATTGTTAGGTAGGCCTATATGAAGCTCTTTGTGTCCCTAACTGTTAGAGGGACAAAGGTAATGATGTTTTTTTGTGCTCTTCTGTGAGACTCATGATCGGAAGCAATGATGATGATGATGATGATTATGTGGATGAAGCTTGTTTTTCTATTTTCATGTGGAGGAAATGTATGAAGGGGGAGAGGTGTGTGTGGAAGGTGGACAAAAGAAGGAAGAAGAGTGAGAGGAGAAGGGAAAGGAGTGGATGGAGAGCATGAAGAAGGAGGAGGAGAAAAAGGAGGAGGGGGAACCCAAAAATAGACATGGAAGGGACATGGAAAGGGTGCAAGAATGAAGGGAAAGGAGTGAATGGAGAGGATGAACAAGGAGGAGAAAGAGGAGGAGGAGGAACCCAAAAACAGGCATGGAAGGGACATGGAAAAGGGGAAAGAATGAAGGAAAAGAACGAAGGGAAGGGAGTGGATGGAGAATATAAACAAGGAGGAGAAAAGGGAGGAAGAGTAACCCAAAAACAGACATAGAAAAAACATAGAAAAGGGGAAAGAATGAAAGAAAACAACGAAGGGAAGGGAATGGATGGAGAATATAAACAAGGAGGAGAAAAGGGAGGAGGAGTAACCCAAAAACAGACATAGAAAAAACATAGAAAAGGGGAAAGAATGAAGGAAAAGAACGAAGGGAAGGGAGTGGATGGAGAATATAAACAAGGAGGAGAAAAGGGAGGAGGAGTAACCCAAAAACAGGCATGGAAAACACATAGAAAGGCCGATAAGAATGAAGAAAAACGAACAAGAACATAAGAAGTAGCAACCATGCATATATTTTCCCTCTCACTCTCTCTCATCACCACAGTCCTACCTATGAGGGCACACCCGGCGAGGGAACAAGCCCGCGCTACGCCCTTGACCACGCTGGCCGCCACCCGCCCCTCCAGCCGCCCTGTTGAGTAGTAGTCCAGGAAGAAGAGAGGCCGGGCGCCGTGGACCAGGACATCGTTGACACACATGGCCACGAGGTCCTGCCCTACTGTGTCGTGCATCCCGGCCGCCTGAGCAACCTGAGGGAGAGGCAGAAGGAGGGATTTTGTTTACTGCTATGAAGAAAAAACGTGAAGAAAGGATTGAAATATGAAGAAAAATGTAGTTATGAGTGAAGGAAGAAAAAAGGGGAGAAGAAAATATGAAGAAAAGATCACAATAGGGAGAAATTTGTAGTTATGAAGGAAGAAAGAAAAAACTGAGGAAGAAAATATGAAGAAAAGATCGAAATGTAAAGAAAAATGTAGTTATGAGTGAAGGAAGAAAAGAGGGGAGAAGAAAATGTGAAGAAAAGATCACAATAGGGAGAAATTTGTAGTTATGAAGGAAAAAGAAAGAAAAAAGGAAAAGAGAAAATATGAAAAAAGATTGAAAATGAAAATGATACAATTACAACAAAATACAACAGAGTGAATAGAACGGAAGGATGAATTTGTGATGGGAAAAAGCAGGAAAAAAAAAAAGATAAAAATGAATAAGAAATCAAGTGTAACGGAATGAAAAAAAAAAAAACAAAAAAAAAAAAAAAACAAGGAAAGATTGACGGAGGGACAATGTTCCGTACCTTCAGCTTGGTCCCAACGCCATCAGTACCCGAGACCAGAATCGGGTCTTTGAAGCCGGTCTCCCGCAGGTCAAAGAGGCCGCCGAAGGACCCGAGGCCGCCCATCACCCCGGGGCAGGTCGTGGCGGTGGCGGCTTCCTTGATGGCGGCCACGAACGCATCGCCGGCGCTGATGTCGACGCCGCTGTCCTTGTAGGTGACGCCCCGCCCTCGGCCAGACCTAGGGGGCGGGAGGCAGTTTGGGGGACGGTGATTTTTTTTTTTTTTTTTTTTTTTACAATATTAGAATCAGAATAACAAAAGACAAAAAGACAAATTAGCAACATAAACAAGAAAAACAAACAAACAAACAAACAACAAGGCCTATGGGGCAGGAGGCAGCATAGTGGTAATTTTTTTTTTACAATAATATTAGCAGCACAATGACGGACAAAATAAATAAATAAATAAATAAATAAATAAAAAAAAAAGCTGCACAATGACAAAAACAAACAAACAAACAAACAAACAAACAGGTTCCTACAGAGTCCTAGTTATGGATTTACAGTCTATGCTTCAGTTTCAGTGATAGATGGTGAATCCTTTTAGGCAAGTGTACGCTCATTTTTATTTTTTTATGAATGAACCAACAAGAAATTTGGTTCTGACAGACTTAATATTACTCATTAGGGAAGTACATAAACCAAATAAAACATTCCTTGCTACTTTATTCCTCTGAAAATCTCACAACACTTAACTAATCTTACCTAGGTCACAAAATACTGCCCTGAGCAAAGAAGGACAATACCAGCCTGTGACTTTCCTGGCCATGGTGAGGTTAATCAGCTTGGTCTCAATACAAGGTTCCCAGGTTTCCACAAATACATACAAATTAGCATATATATATACCCTAAAAGTATGCCCCCCCCCCCCCCCCTTTCATTCTCTTTCTAACACATAACCGTAAAAGTATGACATCCCTTTTCATTCTCTTCCTAAGACATATATAGCCTAAAAGTATGACCTCCCCTGTTCATTCTCTTCCTAACACATATATACGCTAAAAGTATGACCTCCCCTGTTCATTCTCTTCCTAAGACATATATAGCCTAAAAGTATGACCTCCCCTGTTCATTCTCTTCCTAAGACATATATAGCCTAAAAGTATGACCTCCCCTGTTCATTCTCTTCCTAAGACATTATATAGCCTAAAAGTATGACCTCCCCTGTTCATTCTCTTCCTAACACATATATACGCTAAAAGTATGACCTCCCCTGTTCATTCTCTTCCTAAGACATATATAGCCGAAAACTATGACCTCCCCTGTTCATTCTCTTCCTAAGACATATATACGCTAAAAGTATGACCTCCCCTGTTCATTCTCCTCCTACTCTTACTTTTCTAGGGTGTGTTAGTGAGTGACCTGCCCTGGTGGTGGGTTAGTCAGCTGACCTAGCGGAGGCAGTGACCCGGGCCGCGATGTCCCTCCTGAAGGTGGCGCCCTCGAAGGTGATGCGACCGGCTAGCTGCGTGGCCCTGGTGGCAGCCTCCCCCAGTGCCGGCCCAGTCACCACCACCGCCAGCACCCGCCCGCCGGAGGTCACCAGTGTGTCGCCCTCCAGCTTGGTGCCAGCGTGGATCACCTGCACACCCGCCTCGCTGTCCACCTCACCCACACCTGCGGAGGACACAAGACTATTACAATAAGGTCTTGAATGATGCTAGAACCTGGCAGCCACTAATTGTTAGGCTTACATAGGCAGCTCAAGGGCAAAAAAGATAATAAGAAACAAAAAAGCTTGCTGTCGCTGTTCTTCCAAAGAGTTAATAGCAAGAGTGGCTGTGTTAACTGAATCATTGCTATTTGATATACAGTTAACCTAGGTCTTCTTTCCTTCTTTATCATCATCTTTTTCTTCTTTGTCATCTTCTTCTATACAGTTAACCTATGTCTCCTTCTTTGTCATCTTCTTTTTCTTCATCTTCTCTTATACAATTAACCTGTCTCCTCTTCTTCATCTTCTTCAATACAGTTAACCTGTGTCTCCTCCTTTGTCATTTTTTCTTTATCTTCTCTTATACAATTAACCGATGTCTTCTTCTCTTCTTCATCTTCTATACAGTTAACTTATGTTTTCTACTTTTCCTCTCTTATACAGTTAACCTCAGGGCCACAATATCTGGTTTCCCAAGTGACGACCTCCCCAAAACAGAGCACACCGCCTTGCATACTCACCTTTTATTGCCTTGCCCTTGGGATAGGCGCCCGGGTACCCTCCGCTGACCACGCACACGCCAACACAGCTCTTGTCGCAGCTGAAGGGCACCTGCATCTCCGCCAGCCGCCCATCAACACATGCCTGCAAGAGATGAAATGTTATACTCAGCTGGAGACGCAGAAGAAAGCATAAGAATAAAAAATGTGCTGCAATGTTTTCCACTTCTCTTGCTTAACCGTGTAGCAGCGACGGGCCAAATGTGTGGCTTTACCATGTACCAGCAACGGGCCAAATTTGTGCCATGATATAAATCCCCCCCAAAATAGATGATGCATAAACTGATCACAAATGTGTTTATATATATTATGAAATGGTTTGCGTGAGCGATTTTTTTTTCTCAATTTTCTTGTTTAGAGGGACCCTTAAGAAACATGATCCCTGCAGCTACCGGGTTAATGTGATGTTCTCTTTTGGCTCGTCGCTGGTACTGGGTTAAGGGCAACAGAAAATCAAGAATCCTTTTACTCATGTCACAAATTTCAAGAGTAATCAGCCTCGAGTCTTCAGCGCCACTCACCATCATTACGTCATACAGGTCGGCTTCTAGTAAGGGAAGGAGAACCTGCGTCTCTGGATCACCAAAGCGACAGTTGAATTCCAGGACTTTGGGGCCATCAGCGGTGAGCATCAGACCGGCGTACAGCACACCAACAAACGGCGCTCCTTCCTTCCTCAGGCCATCAACAGCCTTCTGCAGGACGTCCCTCTGTATGGTGTCCAGGTCGCTCTGAGAGGCAAGTGGGCAGGGGCAGTAGGCTCCCATGCCCCCTGTGTTGGGTCCTCGGTCGTCCTCCTCCAGTCGCTTGTGGTCCTGAGCTGGGGGCATGACGGCGATGGTATGTCCGTCGGTGAAGCACAACACCGATATTTCCTCCCCCACCAGCTTCTCCTCCACCACGATAGTCTGCCCAGCCGCCCCGAAACTGCTACTGATGGTGTCGACAGCTTGGCAGGCCTCAGCGGGCGTGTCGGCCACGATGACGCCCTTCCCTGCGGACAACCCCGAGGCCTTGACAGCATACCCGGCCCACACACCCTTGCTGATGAAGTCCTTGGCGTCCTGCGGGGAGGTGAAGGAGTGGTGGGCAGCGGTGGGGATGCCGTGCCTGGTCATGAAGGATTTGGCCCACGACTTGTCAGACTCTATCCTCGCTGCCTCCTTGCTGGGCCCAAACACCTGGAAGGAATAGGGCAGGTGAGCTTGGTGGGAGAGGTGGGGGAGGGTTGTATGGCAAAGGTAAAGTTGAGGGTAGGCCTACTGGAGGATTGAGAAGGAAGGGAGAGAGAAAGGGGAAAGAAAGAAGGGAGGGGAAATAGAGAGATGGAAGCAGGGAAGAGAAAGAAGGGAGGAATAGGGAAGAAAGAGAGGAATAGGGAAAGTAGATATGAAGGAGAGGAAGAGAAGGAAGGGGGGAGAGAAGGAGGGAAGAAAGAAGGAGTTAAGGAAGAGAAGGGAGAAAGGAAGAGAGGGAAGGGAGGAATAGGAAAGAGAAGAAAGAGAGGAATAGGGAAAGTAGAAATGAAAAGGAGGAAGAGAAGGAGGGAAGAAAGAAGGAATTAAAAAGGAGAGGAGGGAGGAAGAGAAGGAAGGGAGGAAGAAGAAAAGAAAGAGAGGAAGAAGAGAGGAAAGAGAGGAATAGGGAAAGTAGATACGGTATTGAAGGGAGGAAGAGAAGGAAAGAAGAAGGAATGAAGGAAGAAAGGAGGGACGAAGAGAAGGAAGGGGGGAGAGAAGGAGGGAAGAAAGAAGGAATCAAGGAAGAGAGGAGGGAGGAAGAGAAGGAAGAGAGGAAGAAAAGGAAGAAAGAAGGAATTAAGGGAGAGAGGAGGGAGGAAGAAAAGGAAGAAAGAAGGAATCAAGGAGGAGGAAGGAGGGAGAGAAGGAAGGGGGAGAGAAGGAGAAGAAAGAAGGAATTAAGGAAGGGAGGAGTAGCTGCGTCAATACTCATCTCCGTCACATCAGCCGTAGACTCACCTTGATGCCCGCCGCGGTGAGGGAGTTCGCCAGGCCCTGAGCTAATGGGTCCTCGGGGCCAACCACCACCAGACCCACGCCACGCTGCCTGCACGCCTCCGCCACGCCCTGCACACACACGCACACACACACAGACACGTTATCAAATCATATAGTTATCAAATCATGTAGTTATGAAGTCATCTAGTTATGAAGTCATCTAGTTATGAAGTCATCTAGTTATGAAGTCATCTAGTTATGAAGTCATCTAGTTATGAAATCATGTAGTTATGAAGTCATGTAGTTATGAAGTCATCTAGTTATGAAGTCATCTAGTTATGAAGTCATCTAGTTATGAAGTCATCTAGTTATGAAGTCATCTAGTTATGAAGTCATCTAGTTATCAAATCATATAGTTATCAAATCATGTAGTTATCAAGTCACCTAGTTATCAAGTCATCTAGTTATGAAGTCATCTAGTTATGAAGTCATCTAGTTATGAAGTCATCTAGTTATCAAATCATGTAGTTATCAAATCAGTTATCATAGTAGTTTTCATATCAGTTAAGAAATGATATATACAGTTATCAAATTAGTTATCAAATAGAAAAATCATAAATAGTTATCAAATTATCAAAAGAGCTAATTTTTCACAAGTGCAAAGTCCAATTCCACATTTTTAAACTAATTTTCAACCACATCAAGTATATAGGAGAAAAAAAATGGACGTTACCTTTCCTAAAACCAACCATAGACATATTTAACTTAAGAAGACAAGCAAATTCTCAAAACTAACCCAACCAAACCATATGAACCAGTACTCGAACCATCAATGAACCTTCAACTCCCTACCTCGTGGTCCCCCAGTGGCAGGGTTATGTGGGTGACCTTGGGGGTGGCTAGGGTCCCTGCATTCCCCGGGGTCACCAGCAGGGAGGTCACGGCAGGGGAGGAGCCCAGGGAGAGGGTCAGAGCGTGTTCCCTGCCGCCTGACCCGACCACCAGCACCACGCCGGCCATCTTGAGGGAAGGGAAGGAAGGGTGGTTAGTGGGGAGGGAAGGGAGGGAGGGAATGGTTGGGGGTAGGGGAGGGAGAGTTAAGGGGGAAGAAAGAAAGGAGGGGAAGTAGAGATATGGGAGTAATAGGAAAGAAAGAGAGGAATAGTGGAGAAAGAGAAAGGGAAAGGAGTAGGAGGTAGAAAGAAGGAAGGGAGGAGTAGGAGAGGAAGAGAAGGAAAGAGGAAAGAGAAGAAAAGAAGGGGAAGAAGAGAAGGAAGGAAGAAGAGAATGAAACTGGAAAAGGAGAAAGTAAAGGAATGAGAGAAGAAAGGAAGGGATAGAGTGTGAAGGGAGGAAGAGAAAGAAACGGGAAAAAAGAAAGGAAGAAGAGAAGGAAGAGAATGAAACGGGAAAAAGAGGAGAAAAGGGAATGAGAGAAGAAAGGGATGGATAGAGAATGAAGAGAGGAAGAGAAAGAAAACTAGAAAAAAAGAGAAGAGAAGGGAAAGAGAAAGGAGGAAGAAGAGAAGGAAGGAAGAGAGAATGAAACGGGAAAAAAGAGGAGAAAGAAGGGAAGGGAATGAGAGAAGAAAGGGAGGGAGAGAGTATGAAACTGGAAAAAGAGAAGAAAAGAAGGGGAAGAGGAGGAAGGAAGGAAGAGAAGGGAGGAAGAGAATGGAATGGGAAAAAGGGGAAAAAGGAAGGGAATGAGAAGAAAGGGAGAAACAGAGTGAAGGGAGGAATAGAGAATGAAGGGAGGAATGGATGAGAGGGTGAGGAACAAGCCGAGGAAGAGAGAAGAGGGAAAACAGAAAGCATCCTAACCCACATCCTCCTCTTGTACCCTTAAAACAATGCATCCAAGCGGCAGGGAGGGGCAGGAACAGGGACAGGGGTGGAAGGGGAAGGTTTATAATACATGACAGCCAGTTAACATTAAGGGGAGGGGTGGTGCCAGCTGTTTGCCTCCCCCTCACCAGCTGGCTGTGTCCATCAACATTATTCAAGAGGTATTTTAATGTTTCAGAAGCCACGTGTTGAGTTGTTCCCGTGTTAGACTTCAGGATGTGTGGTTTTAGGGGAAATCTGACATGAATATTCAAGATCAAGGGTCATATTTTAACATTTCGGCGCCCATGCAAGCTTATATATTTAAAGCTTTCTTAGTATAGTAGTTTAGTGCATTTCCAGGGGGAGTATTATGACCCTGGTGGTAGTTTGACCCTTCCTCTGTACTACCATGAACCTAATGAAACACTCATTGTAAGGCAAATATAAAGAGATAAGAGATCGGAGTGTAAGTAATTAAACATATACCAAAGCTCATATATTTGACAAGGTTTCTTAGTATAGTAGTTTAGTGCATTTCCAGGGGGAGTATTATGACCCTGGTGGTAGTTTGACCCTTCCTCTGTACTACCATGAACCTAATGAAACACTTATTATAAGGGAAACATAACGATGAGATTAGAGTTGGGAACATAAGTAAGCATAAACCCCCACTACTTTTAATTCATCCTCTTCACTGTCTGGCTGACGGGACAGGGAAACCATATATAATTAACAAGGGCGCCGGGCAGGGCAGGATCATGTGGGACGCCAACTTTTCACAAAATAATTGAACAACTGAAACAGACCATGCAGTGACAACCCTTCCCTCCCTAACAAAGACACACCTTCGTTCACAATATCTGATTAGCAAGAGAAAAAAGGAAAAAAAAGGGCTCAGGGAAGGTTCATGCGGGGCGCCAACTCATCACAAAAACTGAAACGGGCAGTGACCACCTTTCCCCTTTCCCTCGTGCCATAACTACCATGTCTTAAGCTCCCCCAAAAGACCAACGGGCGCAGGAAGGCTTTCGTTAAGTTCCTGCTGTAAATTGGGGCTAAATGGGGAGCATTAGACGTGATCAAGAGCTACAGGATATGCGGGAGGCGGGCGAGACGAGGACACGGACACTCACAGACACGCCCCAGACATGCTTCTTATTTTAACCCACTAACGACTTAACACAGCGACGCATTAGACTTCCCTGCCTCTATAAACCTTGACTTACCTTATGACAGCACGTAGGGGAGGTAGGAACGTGGGTAGATGAAGGAGAGGCTGGTAAATAGTCTCTCTCCTCGGCCGGTGGGTTCACAACTTCACACTGGGCAGCCTCGCTCCTTGTCCCTCACCACCAAACCCCAAAATTACCTTCACTTTAACCCTCAATATCAACCTTAATTTAGCCCTCAGAGACTCACCATGGTACCAGAAATATACTTAAACCTTCCATCTATAACTTCCAACCCCAAGAATATGAGACAATAAGGTAAATGAGTGAGAAAAATCGAAAATAGGGAAGTAACATGGCAACTTGAGGGGGCAGACAGGGCCGCGGCGTCTGCTGACCACACCGCCTGCCGCCTTGTAGGATAGCAACACATCCCTAAGGACTCCTGCCGCACTGATATCCTACAGGGGAATGTACCAATGATATAACACGTAAAGGACAGACATATATAACCAGCAGGCGGCGATAGGAGATTAAATAACGAGGAAACTGGTGGTATATCCTATTTGTGTGACCTTGAGGAGAAGGGAGAGGCTGGCAACAGGACCCACGAAAGATTAGGACACAAGGATGCAAGGGAAGGATATGTAGGATCAGCAGAAGTCCTTAGCAGTGAGTAATTTTCATGGTAAAAGAGGGAATTGGAGGATGGGAGTACTGAACGTAGGATAGCTAACAAGGATACGACATAATTAAGGATATATACGTGTAGGATAAGAAGGATATCTACAGGAGTCCTTAGCATAAGAGTTGTAATGGTTATGAAGAAAATGGGAGCTGGGAGATGAAGAATTTAGCGCGTTTCATTATTATTATTCATTATCATTGTTATATCAATATTTTTCTCGCTTCTGCTTCCCTTTTATTGGTTTATCAAGCTTCATGGGTTAAAAATCAAGCTTTTTGGGGTTTACAGGGTGGGGGAAGGAGGGGGAGGAAGAGGGAGATGGAAGGAGTGGTTAGCCTGGCCCTCCTTTCCTCTCCCTCCTACCCTCCCTTCCTTCCTCTGACCCTCCACTGCTGAAGTGAAGAAAAATATCGTGTCTTCATTTTTCCTCTCTCTCTCTCTCTGGTTGCGTGGGTCTCGTTGCAACAGCTAAACGCGTGATGCTGCTCAGTAATTGCGTCTCCTGTATGTTATCTATTGCACAAACTCATGTATGTCGCAAGCCTTATTAGAAATCACGGTTGGGCTTCATTATAATTGCTCCTCCTCCTCCTCCTACTACTACTACAACTACTACTACTACTACTACAACTACTACTACTACTATTTTTTTAACAACAAAGACAGCTCAAGGGCACAAAAAAGTAAACAATAATAATTACTACTACTATTACTAAACTACTACTACAACTACTACTAGTACTACTTAGACTACTACTACTACTACTACTTAGACTACTACTACTACTACTACTTAGCCTACTACTACTACTACTACTTCTGCTTCTAATAGTAATGGAAATAAGTATTCTATCCTGTTTTGAAATTCAGGTAAATAAAGTGGTCAAATTATTATTCTTTTCATTTATCTCCTTTCGCATCATACTTATAATTACACAAAAACCTAAAAAAAAACGTAACTGAAAAAAAGAGAAAAACACTTATGGTGGGCCAAATACCACACAAAAAGATCGAAAAAATAAAAAAAAACACGCTAAATAGGCCTATCTCTTTAATATTCACTACTACTACTACTACTACTACTATCAGTAACGTTCTGTATATCATTTAGGACATCGGTATATAGGAAAAGTGTCTGTTTCTCATAAGCGTTGCAAATACATAAATAAAACCCTTCCAGTACGCCACACATATCTCACAAGGAGGATACCAACACAAAACAAATGACAATCAAACACTCTCGGTATCATCTCTTTCATATTCACTACTACTACTACTACTACCACTACTCCTACTCCTACTACTACTACTATTATCATTAACGTTCTATATATCATTTAGAACATCGGTATATAGGAAAAATGTCTTCTCATAAGCGTTGCAATTAAATACATAAATAAAACCATTGTAGTACGCCACACATCAATCTCTGACAAGGAGGATCCAGACACAAAACAAGTGACAATCAAACACTCTTGGTATCAGAGAATCCAGTTTTATTTCACACACAACTGAGAAGCAACAAAACCCATAAACTGCTCTTGTAACACTGAGGGACACAACAAACGGCGGCAGGCAGGTGTTTGCAGGTGTGTGTGTGTGTGTACGTGTGTGTGTGTGTGTGTGTGTGTGTGTGTGTGTGTGTGTGTGTGTGTGTGTGTGTGTGTGTGTGTGTGTGTGTGTATGTGTTCTCTCGTAAATGTACACACGTCGCCGGGATAATAAATGCTGAGCGTGACAACCACATGGCATAAGTACACACACACACACACACACACACACACACACACACACACACACACACATATATTAAGGTCACCGGTGCAAGATATCAAGATTTTTCAATAATACTTGTTTTTTTTATAATTTCCTGTCAGTCTTTGTGAACGGCAGACAGGCGAACACACACACACACACACACACACACACACACACACACACACACACACACACACACACACACACACACACGATCAACCTCTTGGCATCTGTCTTTACTCTTCTATCCATTAAAATCTAATAATAATGGTCGTAAGCATATCAAAGGGAAGGCAAAGTGATTAGAGACTTATTGAATCATTAATATTGACCCAACTTTCTATTCTTAAAGCAAATACAATTAACACTAATGAAAATGCAATCTGTCATCAGCGATCTTTAATAACTTCAACTGATCGCCAGTCTAATGCAAGGTGGTAGCGAGGAAGCTAAGGATTATAATACATAGATTTTCATAGGAGTTTGGGGCATTTCCAGGGGCAGTTTTATGACCCTTCTGGTAGTTTGACCCTTCTTCTGTACCATGAACCCTAAACTATACCCATAAGAATGCATTTTACCTCTCTTTTTGGCCTTTAAAAATAATTGATGTGAGAATCGGTACCGTACTCTTAGAATGCCCACCTATATAAGAACCATTAACTCGTATGAATCTATTGGGTTTTACGTTTAATGGATCCTGTGACATTCTTGAACTCTGGGAAGACACGATTAGTTTCGATAAGGCACTCAGTAGATGGCACTCAAGTTACTCTGAATGGGGTTTAATGCACTTTAGTAAGGCACGCGGTTGTGAGATTTTGCGTTTTGAAGCCTACAGATGGCGTGCGTGTAGCTTCAACTCGGGAGCAACGTTGCCAGATTCTCGTACCCAACCTTATATGTTTGCTGATTTCCAACCCAAAAACTCTTTCTCACACCTCAATAACTGGCTTTGTATATAGTTAACGTTAAAATGACCAATTATTGCTGTTTCTTGTCAACAGTTATGGGGCAGAAACCGGTAAATATGATCCTCCGAGTACGATAATCTGGCATCGCTGCTCGGGAGGCTGGTGAGAGCTATGTGGTGGTGGTGGTGGTTACGCCGCTGAACACCTTAATTAACAGGTGTATCAGTGGTGTTGAAAGGTGTTGTGGTGTTGTCATGAATCCCTGATATGTGGAGCGATGTAGACTTTGGCTTTCTACTCCACCTAATGTATCCACTTTTGCAATAATAATAGAAATGATAAAAATAATACGAATACAACAAATCAACAATCCCATCTCATCTACACAACTGGTAACGATATATTATAAAACAAAACCTAACAAATGCCTCAGAACACCTCCCGAAATTGACTTATCTTTCGATCACTCCTCTTTTTTGTAGAAGCAGAGAGTAGTGGGCTTTTTTTTCTCATTATTTTCCTTTATTTTTTTGCCCTTGAACTGTTTCCTCTACTGTAAAAAAAAACTAATGAACCCACTTTTGCAATAATAATATAAATGATACAAATAATACTAATACAACAGTACCACCTCATCTACACAGCTGGTAACGATGATTATATGAACTAATTAAAATGCCTCACCTAAGGATTGATTAGGATTGTTTTGCCATCATCTGTCTTCTTGGGACCTCGCAGCCTCATCTTCACGTGAAAATCGACTAAAATCCACGGACTTTATGGAATGACAACACGAGGCGCACGCACGATTTATGATTTGACAGCGCTGAGGTCCTTTAAATTACCTTCAGATCCCCCTATTTTCAAGGAAGTAGATTTAAGTCACCATCCGGGAAATTGTGTTCGATAATGACGCCTTTTCTCTCATATTCACTCACGATTTATGATTTGACAGCGCTAAGGTCCTTTAAATTACCTTCAGATCCCCCTATTTTCAAGGAAGTGGAAAATTTAAGTCACCATCCGGGAAACTGATGTTCGATAATGAGGCTTTTTCTCTTATTTTCACTCACGATTTATGATTTGACAACGCTTACCACCCTTAAATTACCTTCAGACATCATTATTTATTAAGGTAGTGCCAGATTTAAGTGCCATTAGGGAAGTTTAGTGTTATTTTTATCATAAACTCGACGCGCATGACTCATTTTGGCATATTTAATAACTTTTTTGCTGCCTTTCCCGCGGTTAGCCACTCCAAGAAGGCTTAGGTTGGTCATTTATATTTTAGGCTCGTGACTCAAGATCCGCGCGCCAAAAACACTCTCTCTCTCTCTCTCTCTCTCTCTCTCTCTCTCTCTCAGCCATGGAGGGAAGCACAGCAAAAGCCTTCAAAAACACGTAAAGCAAAAAACGCAAACGAAAACAAATGAAAAACGAAAACTCCCAGAATAACAACAACAAAAAAATTATATAAAGGAATTGAACGTAAAGTATAAACGATATGAACCTATAACGCGTGCATGTCTTCTGCTCTCTATATTATAAGGCGCGCAAAATGTAAACAAAAGAAAAACGAAAACAAGCGCTCACTTCACAACACGGTCAATTATGCTTCTGAGGCGCAGACCATTGTTTTTCTTTTCTTATATATACTTATTTCTTTATCATTAATCTTAGTTGGCAATCTTAAGTATTTCTAAGGTTTCTTTCTCTCCTCTTTGATAAGTGTTTGAACCTCGGCAAGACTGGGAAATGGAATAAAATGGTGACTTATACATGACTTGATGACGCTAAATTATGAATAAACGATACAGAAGTGATGTGCTAGTAATACATTAAGTAGTGAGGCTTTTGTTGCTTTGTGCTTAGAATCTACGCTGCGCAGACCCGCTTCTTCATCCACTGCGCAGTTCTCTCCATATCCCCACTTTGCGCTCGAAACTCCTTATCTCAGCGGGAGGGCGGCTTACAGAATACAACGAATACATAACCAGTAACTAAACAACAATGAATGAGTACTATCCCAGTCTAAGCTTAATTCCGTGAAGGATATTCCCTAGCGAGATCCTACCGCGACCCGCCCGCCCGCCCTCTCTTGTCTTTTTACTTCTTGGGCAGGGAAGCCTTGCGTTCCTTCTCCATCTGCTTCTTGACTTCGCTTTCGAGGAGCTTGGTGCGGTCCTTGGTCATCTGCACGCCCTCCAGACAGCATTCCTTGTAAGGCTTGACTGCGGCCTGTGAGGAAGAGGGAGACGAGCCTAAAGTTAGTTCATACACGTTAATTTCTTTGTCTTCTATCCTACTGCTAAACCCCTTGATCCAATGCTCCTTTTAACCCCTAAAGTTAGTTCATACACGTTAATTTCTTTGTCTTCTATCCTACTGCTAAACCCCTTGATCCAATGCTCCTTTTGACCCCTAAAGTTAGTTCATACACGTTAATTCCTTTGTATTCTATCCTACTGCTAAACCCCTTGATCCAATGCTCCTTTTGACCCCTAAAGTTAGTTCATACACGATAATTTCTTTGTTTTCTATCCTACTGCTAAACCCCTTGATCCAATGCTCCTTTTGACCCCTAAAGTTAGTTCATACACGTTAATTTCTTTGTCTTCTATCCTACTGCTAAACCTCTTGATCCAATGCTCCTTTCGACCCTCTTAGCATCATGCATTTTTAGTTTTCTATTGGTAATTCGTCCACTCGTAAGTTCCACCCTGTTTCTGAGAGGACGTTTTCTCTATACTTCTTCGATTGCTGTTTTAATATTATCACTGACCATATTACTCAAGCTGTACCCATTCTAGCAGACACAAAGGGCCATATTTTTAAACATTTCTGCGTCCAAGAACACGTAATTTACTAGTCTTTCGTGTTTTGTTTAGGGGCTTTCCAGGGGTACTTTTATGACCCTGGTGGTAATCTGAGCGTTCTTCTGTACCGTGAACCTAAAAGAACACTCATTAGAACTCGATGAACCTCCTTTTTTGGCCTTTGGAAATAGTTGGAGCGAGGGGTGGGAGCATCTGACAATACCAACCTACTCCCCTATCATACCTTTAGTTACAGCCTGTTTTTGAGAGGACGCTTTCTCTATACTTCTTCGATTGGTGCTTATATTATCAATGACCATATTACTCAAGCTGTGTCCATTCTAGCAGACACGCTTCCCCTATCATACCTTTAGTTACAGCCTGTTTCTGAGAGGACGCTTTCTCTATACTTCTTCGATTGCTGTTCTTATATTCTCAGTGACCATATTACTCAAGCTGTATCCATTCTAGCAGACACGCTTCCCCTATCATACCTTTAGTTACAGCCTGTTTTTGAGAGGACGCTTTCTCTATTCTTCGATTGCTGTTCTCATATTCTCACTGACCCATACTCAAGCTGTACCCATTCTAGCAGACACTAAATTCCCCTATCACTGCACGACCGTCTAAACTCTAAAGCATGTATTCTTCGTCTCCGCACCTTAGTTAGCCTGTTTGAAAAGCCTCGTCGTAGGTATCAGGACACTTCTCCTCCCGAAATCGACCTCTCTTTCGGCCACCTCTTTTGAATCTTTTTTGTAGGAGCAGCGAGTAGCGGGCTTTTTTTTATTATGGTTTCCTTTTTTTGTGCCCTTGAGCTGTCTCCTTTGTTGCAGGGATTCTCATGGACTGTTTTGTGATAACATTGATAGTTTTACCCGACTTCTGCATCTTGAACGGGGAAAACACTTATGGAAACCCAGCTAATCTTGTCTGTGGGGCTTGGGAAATGGTGGTAGTGAGAGCCTGAGACGTTTAAGCATATGGATCCACTGGGGTTGGTATTATCGCTTCTAACATCAGCTACTTCTAAAGGTCAAAGAGGGGGTCAATCGGGTTCTAATAAGTGTTTCTTTAGGTTCATGGTGCAGAGGAAGGGTCAAACTACCACCAGGATCATAAAACTATTCCTGGAAATGCACATAACTCCTGCGAAAGCCTTGTCAAATTAGTGTTCTTGGGCGGCGAAATGTCTTATGAAACGACCCTAACTCTCCTTCCACGCACCTTCACGCGCTCGACCCATCTGTTGAACTCCCCGTAACACTTGTAGCTGTATTCCATTGCGTCCAACTCGGTGACGGAGGCGAGGAGGGCGATGTCTGCAAGAGTAATCCGATCCCCGCAAAGGTACTGGACTCCGCCGATCTCCAGGAAATGGTCGAGGTAGTCCAGGCTAGTCTTCAGCAAGTTCTCCTTCTCCGGGTCCAGTGGGAGGCCCTCGTACATCTTCGGGCCCTGCAGAAGGAGGTCTTGGTGTTAGGGTTGGGGTCGGGATTACACAGATTGTATAGATGCTGTTTTTAATGTGGTCTCTTTGTGTGTGTGTGTGGTGGGTTTTGCTAGTTCTGGATTTTGTGTGGGGGGTGATGTTCGGGGATGCGATAGATAGATAGATAGGTAGACAGATTCATTGATAGGTAAATAGATAGAGAGAAAGAAAGGAAAGGAAAGAATGGAAAGGAAAAGAAAGGAAAGAAAGGGGAAAAAACGAGGTCATTGCAAGACACACACATTAACATTGAAAAAAGAGAAGAAGAAAGGAAAAGAAAGAAAAGGAAAAGAAAGGAAAGAAAAGAGGAAAAACGAGACCATTGCAGGACACACTCACTTACGTTGAAAAGAGAGAAGAAAAAAGAAGAGAAAGAAAAGAAAGGAAAAGAGCAAAGAAAACATTGAATAAACACACATTTCTAAACACCTAAAAAGTCTCACTCAATTCTCTTTATAACGTAGAAGAAACTAACCTCTTGAAAATAAACACAACTATACCTAACTACCCCACTACTACTACTACTACTACTACTACTATCACCCCAAACACCCTCAACACCACAAAAGGATCCAAACACTCACGAAATACTCCTTGATCGCATGGTAGAAGGTTCCCATATCAAAGAAGAGCATTCGATCCACCTTCGCTCTTTCTTCGGGCTCCTTGGGGTACAGGTATTGGTTCTCCTCCGTGGCATACTTGTTCATCAGGTACATCATGATGGCACGACTGAAAAGGGACAGGTGTGTTAGACAGGTGTGGGGGGAGGTGTGTGAGGGAGAGGGGAGAGGGAGGGAGCGAGAGGGTATGGGTAGGATTGAAGTGTGTGTGTGTGTGTGTGTGTGTGTGTGTGTGTGTGTGTGTGTGTGTGTATACTAAAAACTTATACATATATACAAATTTCACGTAACAGTCAGTCTCTCTCTCTCTCTCTCTCTCTCTCTCTCTCTCTCTCTCTCTCTCTCTCTCTCTCTCTCTCTCTCCATCTTTTTTTCCCTTATTTCAATCCCATTTTTCTTTCCTCTTCTTCCTCTTCTCTTTTTCTCTCCTTTCCTTCCCTTCCTCCATCTTTTTTCTCTCCTCTAACTCTCCTGTTATTAACTCTCTCTCTCTCTCTCTCTCTCTCTCTCTCTCTCTCTCTCTCTCTCTCTCGATCTGGGTCACACACACTTACACACTTACACACTTACAAACCACTTGACAAGCATCTAACACGGCGCAGATTAATTTGAGGAGTGACTAAACTTAACCACAGATGAGAGAACGAGGTCATTGGAGGACAGACTTAAGTAAAAATAGAAATGAAGGGATAGGAAAGGAAGGTGAGGGATGGAAGGGAAGGGATAGGAGGGAGGGAGAGGAGGAAGGAAAGGAAGGTGAGGGATGGAAGGGAAGAGATAGGAGGGAGGGAGAGGAGGAAGGAAAGGAAGGTGAGGGATGGAAGGGAAGAGATAGGAGGGAGGGAGAGGAGGAAGGAAAGGAAGGTGAGGGATGGAAGGGAAGGGAGAGGAGGGAGAGGAGGAAGGAAAGGAAGGTGAGGGATGGAAGGGA
>NC_066567.1:490000-497500 GCF_024679095.1 Eriocheir sinensis | reverse complement strand
CTCCATAATATTTCCCTTTTTTTCTCTATTCTCTTCTTTCTATCCTTCTCTATTATCCTTTTTTATTTTCCCTCTCCTGTTTTCTCTTCTATTCCTCATTCTCTTCTCTTTCCTTCCCTCTTCCCGTTTTCTTTTTATTTACACTGATTTAGGTATTAGAGGGATGAAATCTGTGTATTATGGTCTCTCTCTCTCTCTCTCTCTCTCTCTCTCTCTCTCTCTAATTTAGTCTTCAAAGTCATTCGTTTTTCAGAGATGGTGAAAAAAATGTTCTGAGATGGGTACACACACACACACACACACACACACACACACACACACACACACACACACACACACACAGTCAGTCATAACGAGCAGAAACACATACAAACAAACACACTCACACTTAAGGAGATGCTTGTAATCTAACACACACACACACACACACACACACACACACACACACACACACACCCCTGCAGAGTCGTTTACATTCCCCCCCCCCCCCACACACACACACACACAACGTTACAAAACACACACACACACACACACACACACACACACACAGGAGCCACTACTGAAAACAAACAAAGACAATACCATCATCATCACCACCACTATCATCATCACCACCACCTCCACCACCACTATCATCACCACCACCACCACCATCACCATCACCAAGAAAGGTCAACACACGCCACATTGACCTGACCTTCAAGTACTGTAAGTCACCCCTTCAAAAGCTCTCATGAGACGTCAATCACCCGTTTTCTTTAATTAATTCCTACTGCTCGAGAGATATTGGAACAAAAGAATTTGACGTAAAATAGAGAGTGATACTTTAAGATACTAAGCAAGGATGCGAGGTTAAGATAGACTGAAAAAAATAATAAGTAAAATTAAGATACGGTTGACAATTTTTTTATTTTTCTGTCTTTATCTTCTTTTAGCTTTTTTTCTTCGTTTTTTATCTTTCCTTCCTTCATTCTTCCTTTCTTTTCTTCCTTTCCCTTTCCTCTTTTTCTCTCTCTCTCTCTCTCTCTCTCCTTATATGTCCAAGCCTCTCTTTCTTTCCTTATTTGGCTCTAAAGAATATTATGAACCAATGCAATTTTCTTCAATAAGGAATAAAAAAAAAAAAAGAACTATAAATACTACGCTTTTGAGGTCCATAAGCGGTCAACAAAAAGGGTTCGATCTTATTAGGCGCCGTACAAGAGATCAAAACAAAAGAGGATAAGGGATTAGATTCCATACGAGGTACACACACAAAAAACGGGTCAAATCTTCTAAGGGGGTCATTCAGTTATAAATCAAAAATAATATTAAGACGAAAAAGATTTGATGGAAGTTTGTAAATGGCTGCAAAATTGATAACTTGTGAAAATGAACGAAATGTGACTCTAGATAATGCAGAAGAAGCGATATTTGTGCCGATCAGCTGATGTGTTTTGCTTGTAATACTCGGGAAGTGGACCGGTGTTTGGGGGGTTTGCGAGGATTTCCATATTTAGGATTTGCCTCGTATGTTAACTTATTCTACTTTGTCATTCCACCAGGAAAACAAAGGAAAACTAAATGGGAAATAAAAGAAAATACGAAAAAAAGAAATGAAATAAAAAGAGGAAGAGCAAGAAACGATAAAAATAGAAGAAATGAACGAAAGAAGAAGAAGAGAAAGAAGAGACAGACAGAAGAGAAGAGGCAGAGATATTAATGTAAGAAAGAAGAAAAATAAGAAAGAAAAAAAGAGGAAAAGGAGAAAAAGAAGACAGAATTAAAGAAAGAGAAAAAAGAATTACTGCAAGAAAGACAGATATTAATGCAAGAAAGAAGAAAAAGAAAGAAAAACGATAAGAAAAGAAGAGAAAGAAGAGACAGAATTAAAGAGAGAGAGGAAAAATAAATACAGACAGACAAAAGAATAAGCAAGAAAATAGAAAAAAAGAAGAGTAATAAAGAAACAGAGAGAGAAAAGAAGAAAACAGATGAAGGAGTGAGGGAGTAGCCGTATTAGAGAAGAACAACAACAACAGAAGCAAGAACAAGTAGTACAAGAACAAGAAGAACAAGAACAAGTACGAAGGAAAACAGGACAGGACAAGACCAAAACAGAACAAGGAAAAAAAAAGAAAACGAGATGCCGGGTGGTGAGTCAACGAGCCAACTTTAAACAGGGAACTTCTTATACGGGATCAAGTACAAAATGACCCCCTTACATTTTCCGTTTTTTCCCCTCCTTTTCTCGCCCTTGGTACAGAGAAGGAGGCGAAGAGGCGAACCGACCTATGTTTTCTCGGCTATAACCTTAACATATGACTCACAACCTCCTCCTCCTCCTCCTCTTCCACCTCGTCTTCCTCCTCCTCCTCCTCCTAAGACGTCTCAAGTTACCCACCAATTCGGTCTGGGTGTCTCGTGTTCGGGTCTTACGCTTGACTTGGACTTCGGCTTCGATTTTCAACTCAAAACAAGACCAAGGAAGGAGTGAAGGGTGAGAGGAAGGCGTCGCCCCACCAGGATCCACGCCAGCCAATCACAAGCCTCCCTGCCCCTGACTCTAGCCAATGGGAGCGCTTCTTTGCTGTGACGTCACGAAGCAGACTCAGGGAACTCGAGCCTAAAGTTTATTCTCCTCAAAATATTTTCCAGATAGCGTTTTTTTTTTTTCAGGGTATTTGAGTGCGTCCAAATATGTAGGTCGAGTAAATGATGAATATTAGTGATGGATAAATCTTCTGAGCATGAGTAATATAGTTTTTTGGGGTTAGTAAGATGAAACGAGTGAAGAAAAGAGTATTGAGTTTCGATCCAAATATGGTGATGTGATTTTCCAGCCCCGGACGAGATAAGCGAGAGAGAGAGAGAGAGAGAGAGAGAGAGAGAGAGAGAGAGAGAGAGAGAGAGAGAGAGAGAGAGAGAGAGAGAGAGAGAGAGAGAGAGAGAGAGAGAGAGAGAGAGAGAGAGAGAGAGAGAGAGAGAGAATTAATTAGTAGCATCGGTTACATATATCAAGTTACCAAGAAATTAAGAAGGAGGAGGAGAAGAAGAAGAAGAGGAAGAAGAAGAAGAAGAAGAAGAAGAAGGAAGGAAAGACGTTCATTTAGTCGTTGAAAAAGGAGAAAGAGGAAGAGGAAGAGAAGTGATAAAAAGGAAAACATGAAGGAAAGAAATAAAGGAAAGAAAGAAAGAAAGGAAGGAAGGAAGGAAGGAAGGAAGGAAGGAAGGAAAGCCAGACAGAGTAAGTGGAAAGAGGAGGAGGAGGAGGAGGAGGAGGAGGAGGAAGAGGGTAGGAAAGGAAGTCAGACGAAGAGTAAAGGAGGAGGAGGAGGAGGAGGAGGAGGAGGGTGACTATAGAGTCCTCCCATTAACATAACTCCTCCTTCAGACACCTAATGTGCGTGCGTGCGTGTGTGTGTGTGTGTGTGTGTGTGTGAGAGAGAGAGAGAGAGAGAGAGAGAGAGAGAGAGAGAGAGAGAGAGAGAGAGAGAGAGAGAGAGAGAGAGAGAGAGAGAGAGAGAGAGAGATAATGAGTGGAAGAAATATTATGTGTGAGAAAGAAAGAAAGAAAGAAAGAAAGAAAATAAATAAGATATGGCGAAGAGACAAAGAAAGAAAAAAAAAAAAAAAGCAAGGGTGAAGGAACTTTGCAAGGAGGAGGAGGAGGAGGAGGAGGTGGAGGAGGTGGAGGAGGGAGGGAGGCAGGGAGGGAACAGAGATGGACCATGGAGAGAGAGAGAGAGAGAGAGAGAGAGAGAGAGAGAGAGAGAGAGAGAGAGAGAGAGAGAGAGAGAGAGAGAGAGAGAGAGAGAGAGAGAGAGAGAGAGAGAGAGAGGTAAAAAGTGAAGCGAAAAGGAAGAGGAGGAAGAGGAGGAGGAGGAGGAAGACGAGGAAGAAGAGGAAGAGGAGAATGATACCATGTGAGACGAAAAGTGGAAGAGGAAAGCAGGTGGAGGAGGAGGAAGAAGAAGAGGAGGAGGAGGAGGAGGAGGAGGAGGAGGAGGTAGGGGAATCATAGCGACCTTTCTCACACTGGGGCAACGTTGGGTGACCTTCCCCGCAGCCCCAACCTCCTCCTCCTCCTCCTCCTCCTCCTCCTCCGGTCTTCTTCCTCCTCCTCCTCGTTCACCGGCAACATTAACTTTTCTTTCACCTTCCTCTCCTTCTCCTCCTCCTCCTCTTCTTCTTTCTCCCCCTCCTCTTCCTCCTCCTTTTTCTTCTTCTCCTCCTCCTCCTCCTCTTCTTCTTCGTTCTCTTCCTCCTTTTTCTTCTTCTCCTCCTCCTCCTCCTCCTCCTCTTCTCTTCCCATTTCTCTTTCTTCTGTTTCTGTTCCTTCTTCGTATCAATATTCTTCCTCCTCCTCCTCCTCCTCCTAATTCTACTTCTTCTCTTCGTTCTCCTTTTCTCCTCCTCCTTCTTCATTAACTCCTCCTCCTCCTCCTCCTCCTCCTCCCACCACCGCCGCCTCTTCCTTCGCCCTCTGCATAACTTCCATTACCTCCTCCTCCTCCTCCTCCTCCTCCTCCATAGACCCGAAGGACCTTGTGGGACACCTGTTGTATGTGAGAGAGAGTTAGAGTTAGAGAGAGAGAGAGAGAGAGAGAGAGAGAGAGAGAGAGAGAGAGAGAGAGAGAGAGAGAGAGAGAGAGAGAGAGAGAGAGAGAGAGAGACCCTAAACAGATTCTTCCTCTCTGTGTGCACCTGCCGAAACACACACACACACACACACACACACACACACACACACACACACACACACACACACACACACACACACACACAAACACACACACAGCAATAATAATAATAATAATAATAATAATAATAATAATAATAATAAAAATAGCAAAGAGAAAGAAAAAAAGAATGAAAGAAGGAAGGAGGAAGAAAAGAAGAGAATGAGAGGAGGAGGAAAAGGAAGAGGAAGGGAAAGAGGAGGAGGAGGAATATAGTGAAGGAAGAAAGGAAGAGGAAGGAGGAAGAAGCGAAGGAGGGAAGAAAAAAAGTAGACAGGACGAAAGGGAGGAAAGAAAGGAAGGGAGGGAGGAGGGAAGGGAGAGAAAAAGGGGGAGGGAGGGGGGAACGTGCCTTATGACTTGGTGATCAGGTAAGCTATACAGGTATTTCTCTCTCTCTCTCTCTCTCTCTCTCTCTCTCTCTCTCTCTCTCTCTCTCTCTCTCTCTCTCTCAAAGGTATAGAGGGAGGGAGAGAAAGAAGGAGGAGGGGGAGAGAAGGAAGGAGGAAGGAAGGAAGGAAGGGAGACACGAAGGGAGGGAGGAAAGGAGGGAAGGGAGGTAAGGAAGGAAAAGGAAGGAAAAAATAGGAGGGAGAAAGGAAGGAAAGAGGGAGAGAAAGGAAGGAGAGAAGAAGGAAAGGAGAGAAATGGATAAAAAGGGAGGAAGGGAGGAGGGAGAGAGGAGGAAGGAGGAAAGGAGGGAAGGAAGGGAGGAAAGAGAAAGAAAGGAAGGAGAAGAATGGATAAAATTGGAGGAAGGAAGGGAGGGAGGGAAGGGAGGGGAGGGAGGGAAGGAAGGAAGGGAGGAAGATTTGCCAGACTGGAGGGAGAGGTGAGGAATGTAGGAGGAAGGTCAGGTTCCTTTGGAGGGAGAGAAGGAGGGAGGGAGGGAGGGAGGGAGGGAGAGAAAGGGGGGAGGGAGGTAAAAGAGTACAGGAACCCAACCGAGAGAGAGAGAGAGAGAGAGAGAGAGAGAGAGAGAGAGAGAGAGAGAGAGAGAGAGAGAGAGAGAGAGAGAGAGAGAGAGAGAGAGAGAGAGAAGAGAGAAGAGAAGAGAAATAGAGAGATAAATGAGAAAAAAAAAATGGGAGAAAAAGAGAGAGAGAGAGAGAGAGAGAGAGAGAGAGAGAGAGAGAGAGAGAGAGAGAGAGAGAGAGAGAGAGAGAGAGAGAGAGAGAGAGAGAGAGAGAGAGAAGGGGGTGGGGGAGTCATTCTAGCGAGGTTGGTAATTACAGGAGGGTGTTGTCCGCCGTAACGGGGTTGAGGGAGCCTTTAAGGGAACACTTAAGGAACACAGGCTCTCTTAAGGCGAGGAACTTCCCGGAGGAACACCTGTGAGGCTTCATTAAAGTAAAGGAACACTTGGAACACTGGCAACACAATAGGAACGGCTGGAACTCTATGGGTACACCTGGAACACAATAGGAGGACTTGGAACGCTATAAGAACACCTGTGAGGCTTCATGATGGTAAGGGAACACTTGGAACACTGGCAACACTATAGGAACGGCTGGAACACAAAAGGAACGCCTGGAACTCTATGGGTACACCTGGAACACAATAGGAGCACTTGGAACGCAATAAGAACACCTGTGAGGCTTCATGATGGTAAGGGAACACTTGGAACACTGGCAACACTATAGGAACGGCTGGAACACAATAGGAACGCCTGGAACACTATAGGATCGGCTGGAACACTAGAAACGCTTGGAACACTATAGGAACATATGCGAGACTTCATTAAGGTAAAGGAACACTTGGAACACTGGCAACATAAAAGAACGTCTGGAACACAATAGGAACGCCTGGAACCTAAGACACCTGGAACACAATTGGAGCACTTGTAACGCTATAAGAACACCTGTGAGGCTTCATTATGGTAAGGGAACACTTGGAACACTGGCAACACTATAGGAACGGCTGGAACACAATAGGAACGCCTGGAACTCTATGGGTACACCTGGAACACAATAGGAGCACTTGGAACGCAATAAGAACACCTGTGAGGCTTCATTGTGGTAAGGGAACACTTGGAACACTGGCAACACTATAGGAACGGCTGGAACACAATAGGAACGCCTGGAACACTGTATGAACGCCTGGAAATCTAAAGGAACGCCTGAAACACTAAAGGAACACTAAATGAACGCTTGGAACACTAAAGGAACGACCGAAACACTAAATGAACGCCTGGAACACTAAATGAACGCTTGGAACACTAAAGGAACGACCGAAACACTAAATGAACGCCTGGAACACTAAATGAACGCCTGGAACACTAAATGAACGCTTGGAACACTAAAGGAACGACCGAAACACTAAATGAACGCCTGGAACACTAAATGAACGCTTGGAACACTAAAGGAACGACCGAAACACTAAATGAACGCCTGGAACACTAAATGAACGCTTGGAACACTAAAGGAACGACCGAAACACTAAATGAACGCCTGGAACACTAAAGGAACGCCTGGAACACTAAATGAACGCCTGGAACACTAAAGGAACGCCTGGAACACTAAAGGAACGCCTGGAACACTAAAGGAACGACTGAACACTAAAGGAACGACCGAAACACTAAATGAACGCCTGGAACACTAAAGGAACGCCTGGAACACTAAAGGAACGCCTGGAACACTAAAGGAACGCCTGGAACACTAAATGAACGCCTGGAACACTAAATGAACGCTTGGAACACTAAAGGAACGACCGAAACACTAAATGAACGCCTGGAACACTAAATGAACGCCTGGAACACTAAATGAACGCCTGAAAC
>NC_066567.1:475000-485000 GCF_024679095.1 Eriocheir sinensis | reverse complement strand
CTTCATATTCGCTTAATTTTTTTTTTTTTGTATTTTTCTTTTCACGCATTATTTTTTTTCCTAACTTCTTCACCCCTCTTGAAATCTTCCTCCTCTTCTTCCTCCTCCTCCTCCTCCTCCTCTTCCTTCACCTATCCAGCTTTCCTTCTACTTCCTTTCTTTATCTTCCTTCCTTGCTTTATTTAACCCCAACGTCCAAATTATCTTTAGAAGTACTTAAAGAGAAGGGGAGGAGGAGGAGGAGGAGGAGGAGGAGGAGGAGGAGGAGGGAGGGATATGGAGGAGTTTGTGATAAGGGTTATGAGTTTGAGGAGGAGGAGGAGGAGAGAGAGAGAGAGAGAGAGAGAGAGAGAGAGAGAGAGAGAGAGAGAGAGAGAGAGAGAGAGAGAGAGAGAGAGAGAGAGAGAGAGAGAGAGAGAGACCCTGGGAGAAGTGTAGCGGTGGGAAACACACACACACACACACACACACACACATGCCTAACGTCCAGGTAAGGTGATTAAAGGTACACATCTGAGCGAATACCTGTGTGGGCTCAGGTATGAAGAGGAGGAGGAGGAGGAGGAGGAGGAGGAGGAGGAGGAGGAGGAGAAGGAGGAGGAGACAAAACAATTGTATATTACCAAAAAACAAAAAACAAAGAGAAAGAAGATAAACAGATAATAAATAAATAGATAAATAAATAATGATAAAAAGAAGCAAAGTTATGAAGACAATGAAGACAGGCGGTGGCTGAGTGGTTAGTGTGGTCGCGGCGTTCAGGAGAGCCCAGGGTTCGTATCCCGCCCGCCGCTACAAATAAGCTGGCAGTTTTTTAGTCACCGCCGAGTGTGTGGGTGATGATTTGAAGGAGATGGATGTGAGGATGATAGTGATGATGATGATGATGATGATAAGAACATAAGAACGTAAGGGGTCTGCAAGAGGCCGGTTGGTCTATACAAGGCAGCTCCTGTACACCCCACCCCACCTTACCTCACCATCCATGGCTTCATCCAACCTCTTCTTGAATGTGTCTACGGTATTGGCACCCACAACATGGCCAGCCCAAGAAACAAAAAATAAGAAGATTAACTAAGAGTAAGAATAAAAAGAATAAAAAAGAGGAAGAGGAAGAAGAGGAAGAAGGGTTAAAAAAAAATTAATAGGAGGAAGAAAAAGAAAGAGGAAGAGGAGGAGGAGTAGGAGGAAGAAGAGGAAGAAGGGAAGAAAGCAAGAAAAAAACTATTAACAGGAGGAAGAAGAAGGAAAAGAGGAAGAGGAGGAGGAGTAGGAGGAAGAAGAGGAAGAAGGGAAGAAAGCAAGAAAAAAACTATTAACAGGAGGAAGAAGGAAGAGGAAGAGGAAGAGAAAAAGATCACTACCCACAAGCTGTCCTGAAGACCACCTATCAACCCGGACTCAACATTCTCTCTCTAAGGTGAGGATCAAAGATGAGCTCGAGGGGCAGTATGAGCCGAGCAGGATGGCGTCACTATAAACAGCTGCCCGCGCCACAACCGAGAGGGGCCGACCACCAGGACCCGCCAAGAAAGTCTACGGGAACCACAAGCCAGAGGTGAAGTAACAACAGGAATGTTAAAAAAGAAAGAAAATAAGAAAGAAAATATAGAGAAAAGAGAAAATAAGAATGTGATGTAAGTGAGGAAAGAAAGAAAGAAAGAAAGAAAGAAAGAAAAGAGAAAATAAGAATATAAAAAGGTGATTAAAAAAAAGAGAGAAAGATAGAAAGAAAAAGAAAGAAAAAAAGAGAAAATAATAATATAAGTGATTAAAAAAGAAAGAAAGAAAGAGAGAAAGAAAGAAAAAAAAAATAAACCTTGAAAATATTGAAACCTAAAAACGTAAATAAATAATATTAATAAAAACAAATACCATACCATACCAAGATACCCAAAAATCGAGGAGGAGGAGGAGGAGGAGGAGGAGGAGGAGGAGGGGGTGGGGGGCACGAGTCTAGCTACTACCCGGGTCCTAATACGGGCGTGTAGGTCCTAGCGAGCGAGCCTACAGGTGTCGGGGCCTTATAGAGCGGGGCGGGCGGGGCTCCTTATAAGAGAGAGGGGCGGGGTGTGCAGGAGAAGGAGGAGGAGGAGGAGGAGGAGGAAGTGCGTGGATGATGATTTGGAAGAGGAGATGGATGTAAGGATGATAATGATAATGATGAGGAGGAGGAGGAGGAGGAGAAGGAAGAGGAGGGGGAAGAGGAGGAGGAGAATGAAGAAGAGGAACATATGTGAGGAGGAGGAGGAGGAAGAGGAGGAATAAGCAAGAAAGAAGAAGAGAGAGAAGAGAACGAAGAAGAAAAAGAGGAGGAAGAGGAAGAAGAAGAGGAGGAGGAGGAGGAACATATGGGAGGAGGAAGAGGAAGAAGAGGAGAAAGCAAGGAAGAAAATTAAAAGAAAAAGGAAGAAGAGAAGAAGCAAAAAAAGAAGAGGAGGAGGAAGAGGAAGAGGAGGAAGAGAAGAGGTACACAGGAAGGAGAATGAACGGAGAGGAGGAGGAGGAGGAGGAAGGGAACGGAACGGAACGGAAGAGAAGGGAGGAGGGCCAAACGGAGAGATGTAGAAAGAGGAGGAGGAGGAGGAGGAGGAGGAGGAGGAGGAGGGCGTATCCCAAATAGTATGAGGGAGAGAAGTTTCCTTGAAGAATCAGTTCCTTAAAAGTCTTCTGAAGGGAGAGGAGGAGGAGGAGGAGGAGGAGGAGGAGGAGGAGGAGGAGGAGTGTGACCAAGTAAAAGGGAGGGAAGGAAGAATATGGAAGCGGCAAGGGACTAAAGATAGGAAGAGAAGGAGGGAAGGAAGGAAGGAAGGAAGGAAGGAAGGAAGGGAGAGAGAGAAGACAAGAAAAGAGGGAGAAGAAGGAACAAGGGAGAGAAAGAGAATAAGAAACAGAAGGAAGAAAGGGAGAAAGGGAGGAATGGAAGAATGGAGGAGGAGGGAGAGAAAGAATAAGAGGAAAGGGAGAGAAAGATAGAGGGAGAGAAGAAAAAAAAACAGAGGAGGAAGGAGGAAGGGAGGAAAAAAATGGAGAAAAAAACAAGAAATAAAGAAGAGGAATAAAGAAGGAAGGAAGGAAGAGAAGAAGAAAAGAGGAGGAAGAGAAGGAGGAAATACGAAAGAAAGGAAGAAGGGAGGAGAAGGAGGAAGGGAGAGAAGAACGAAGGAAAGAAAATATGAAGGGAGATTATGAATGGAGTGAAGAAGGAGGAGGAAGAGGAGGAGGAGGAGGAGGAGGAAAGGGAGAGAGCAAAACCAATGGAAGGAATGAAGGGAGGGAGGGAGGGAGAATAGGGAGGGAGGGAGATATAGGTAAGAGAGACCCACCCTTACCTAACACTGAGGTAAGGGCGTGTATGTGCGTGTCTGTGTGTGTGTGTGTGTGTGTGTGTGTGTGTATGTGTGTGTGTGTGTGTGTGGGAGGCGGTTTTGGACTTTGAGGGAGAAGGACACAAGGGCGATTAAGGGCCCCTCCTCCTCCTCCTCCTCCTCCTCCTTCCTCCTCCTTCATCTCATACAGGTGAGAGAAGAAGAGAAGGTGGAGGAGGAGGAGGACGAGGGAGAGAAGAAGGGAGGGAAGGGCCTTAACAAGTGAAGGAAGAAGAGGAGGAGGAGGAGGAGGAGGAGGAGGAAGAGGAGGAGGATTAACAGGTGGAGGAAGAGAACAGTGTCTTGGTGTGTGTGCGTGTGTGTGTGTGTGCGTGAGAGAGAGAGAGAGAGAGAGAGAGAGAGAGAGAGAGAGAGAGAGAGAGAGAGAGAGAGAGAGAGAGAGAGAGAGAGAGAGAGAGAGAGAGAGAGAGAGAAATACAGATAATCACGAGAGCTTTAGAGAAGAAGAAGAAGAAGAAGAAGAAGAAGAAGAGGAAAAAGAGGAATATAATAACAATAAAAAACGTAAACAAAAGATAAATAAATAAATAAATAAATAACAAGAAAAAAAGGAAAAACAAACATATAAAAACAGACAGACAGACAGACAGACAGACAGATGGATAGACAGACAGATAGAGAGAGAGAGAGAGAGAGAGAGAGAGAGAGAGAGAGAGAGAGAGAGAGAGAGAGAGAGAGAGAGAGAGAGAGAGAGAGAGAGAGAGAGAGAATGAATGAACAGACAAACTGACAGATAGATAGATAGATAGATAGACAGACAGACAGACAGACAGGAAGGAGATAATAAGATAGAAATAAACAAGAGAATAACGGAGGAAGAGGAAGTGTGTGTGTGTGTGTGTGTGTGTGTGTGTGTGTGTGTGTGTGTGACTGTGGTGAAGCGTGACACACACACACACACACACAAAATTCCTCAGGTGTGTGTGTGTGTGTGTGTGTGTGTGTGTGTGTGTGTGTGTGTGTGTGTGTGTGTGTGTGTGTGTGTGTGTGTGTGAGAGAGAGAGAGAGAGAGAGAGAGAGAGAGAGAGAGAGAGAGAGAGAGAGAGAGAGAGAGAGAGAGAGAGAGAGAGAGAGAGAGAGAGGATAAATGAATGAATAAAACACAAACAAACACACACACACACACACAAACAAGACAGGTGTGTAGGTGAGGGAGGAAGGTAAGAATGAAGGAAGGTAAGGAGGGAGGGAGGGAGGGAGGGAGAGAAGGAGGGAGGGAGGGAGGGAGGGAGAGAAGGAGGGAGGGAAGAAAGGTCAGTGCTCCAGGATGCAAGTTGAGTTATGGCTCGGAACATTAACAACTTCAACTTCTACTATTAATATATGTCTACTAGGTATCATTTTTTCCCCTCTCTTCTAAGTCAACGAAGAAATAACATCAGTGCCAACATCACATATTCGTAGAGGTATGAATGGATGGAAGTTATGCCTCGAAACATCAACAACTTCAACTTCTACTATTAATATACGTCAACTAGGTACCATGTGTTTTTCTCTCTTCTAAGTCAACGAAGAAATAACATCAGTGCCAACATCACATATTCGTAGAGATATGAATGGATGGAAGTTGAGTTTTGGCTCGGAACATTAACAACTTCAACTTCTACTATTAATATATGTCTACTAGGTATAATTTTTCCCCTCTCTTCTAAGTCAACGAAGAAATAACATCAATGGCAACATCACATATTCGTAGAGGTATGAATGGATGGAAGTTGAGTTTTGGCTCGGAACATTAACAACTTCAACTTCTACTATTAATACATGTCTACTAGGTATCATTTTTTTCCCTCTCTTCTAAGTCAACGAAGAAATAACATCAGTGCCAACATCACATATTCCTTGAGGTATGAATGGAAGTTGAGTTTTGGGTCGGAACAATAACAACTTCAACTTCTACTCTTCTGTCTAGGTGGTGTTTTTCCTCTATTCTCTCAACGAAGAACTAACATCAATGGCAACATCTCTTATTTCATATTTCCTTCCTTTCTCCCTCCTTCCTTCCTTCCTCTCCCACACCCTTTCCGTCTCTCATTTTTCCTTTTCCTCGCTTTTATTTTATTGCTTCTATTCGTATATTCTTCTTCTTTTCTCTTCCTCTCCTTCTCCTCCTTTATCCATCTTTCTCTTGTATCATACCTCCTCTCCCTCCTTCCTTCTCTCTCCCCCTTGTTCTTCAAATCCTTCTTCTTTTCTTCCTCCCCTTTTCTCAATCCTTCACTATAATACCAAGTCCTTAAATTTTAGTAGTCTCCCATTAACAAATCATTTTCTTTCACACATAGAAAACGGGTCCTAAAGGCATAGACTAAAGAGGAAATGCTCGCTATTTGTTAAGGCACTCTTTAGAAAATATATATTCATCTACACGTTCTATTGCTTCTATTCGTGTTTTGTGGTCATTATTTCCTCTCTTTTCTTCCATGCTTCACTTCCTTTCTTGTTTTTCTTTTGTTTTTCCATTTTCTTTCTCTCCCTTTCCTTCCCTTCTCTTCCTTGTTGCTTCTCTCCCTCCCTTTCTTTCCCTTCCTCCTCCTCCTTTCTCCCTTACTTCACTTCCTTTCTTACTTTCTTTATTCTTCTTTATTTCCTTATTCTCCCTTCCCATTCCTTTTTCTTTCTTCCTCCTTTTCCTCCTCTCCCATACTTCCTCTCTTATTTTCATTCTTTCTTTTCTCTTATCCTCCCTTCCCCCTTCCCTTCTCTTCCTTGTTTCTCCTCTCCCTTCCTTCTTTCCTTTCCTCCCTCTCTCTCCTCTCACTTCACTTTCTTTCATTTCTTATTCTTTATTTCATTTTCTCATTTTCCCTTTTCCTTCTTCATCTTCTTCCTCCCTTCCTCCTCCTCCTCTCCCATATCAACTTCTCCCTCTCACTTTCCCTTCATAAAACATCGTAGACAACATATATAAAACAAAATGATAGATTGAATAACATGATAAACAGAAGGAATATGAAACGATAGCCACTTACCTTCCCTGTACACCCATAATAAACAACGTAAACAATGTAAACAATAATCCATGCAACTTATAAGGTAAACAAGAGGATGCAAGTGTTGTTTATGTACACGACAAACAAGACACAAACAAAGACATTCTCCAAGCAACACAAACAAGGTAAGTCTTATAGAAGCAAACAAGGAAAGCCAAAACTACACCAAACTAAACAAAGAACAAGGAAACAATAGGATTTTTTTTTTTAAACATGAATTTCACATCACAAACAAACACACAAACACACACTGGTGATTGTTTTTTTTTTTTTTATCTCTCGAGTCAAACTGATTTATTTATTTATTTATTTTTTAGTTGCAAGTTAAGAAGAAAAAAAGAATGGTGGAGTTGATCGATGCAGAGAAGAAGAAGAAGAAGAAGAAGAAGAAAAAGAAGAAGAAGAAGAAAGGAAGTAAGATAAAAGGAAGGAAGGAAAAAAGAAAACAAAAAAATGAAGATAAAATAATAATACAAGCAATACAATAAAAAAAAAGAGTAGTGGGAACAGTTACAGAAAAAAAAAATAGAAACAATATTAAAAAGATGAAAATGAGGTAGAATAAAGGAATGAAAATGAGTAGTTAAAAGAAATATAGAAAAAGAACATAATTGATTGATGATTGATAGTGTATTGTTGCAAATAATTGATGACAAGGGAGTATAGTGGAAGAAGAAACGAAAGAATAGGATTGATTGATTGATTGATTGTTGAAAAGAGAATGACAGCAAGGGAGAGAAAGAAGAAAATTATATACAAAAGAAAAGGAAACTGAGTAGAAAAGAGATAAAATTGATAAAAGAAAGTAATGTTAAATAAATAAATAAATGTAAAAATATGAATAATACTAATGAATAAAATGAATACCTAAATAACTATTAAATGAAAGAAAACGGGAAGATATTTTAGGGGTGACTTTTAAGAGGGAACACCAACACAGAGAAAACGAGCACATTATAGGGGTAACTTTAAGAGAGTACACCAAGACACATGAACTAACAACGTACCTTTCCCATAGAATAAAGCTCTGATCGTTGAAGGTTGGGACTGTGTGTTGTGGGTTCATCTGCACGAAACACAACACATTAGAACACAACAACAACAACACAAGACAACAAGAAGACACGAACAACATCGAACAATAACAAAAACAACACTTAACCACAGTCACACCCTTGCCTCACTATCCATTTTCATCACTGTCACTATTATGGTCATGGATAGTGAGTTTATGAATGGGGTGTTCCGTTTTCTGTGACTGTGGAGCGGTGACTGTACTAAAATCACGTAGAGGGGGGAGGGAGAGACGACGGTAAAATGGAGACGGACAAACGAGATAAAGACAGAACATCATATCTGCTGCCTGCTTAACGTATCTACTCTCTGCTTCTTGTCGTGCAGCAGCAGCAGGGACAATAACAGCAGGGGAAGTATCAGCAGTAGATAAATAACGGAGATGTAAAGGAGAGGAACACCAGAGGACAAGGTGCCCACTGTAGGAACGAAGGGAAAAGACGGACGAAAGACACAAGGGAAGGTCAACATGGCTAAGTATAGGTTGAGACTGATCCGTTTTCTCTGTTCTTGAGGTTTTCTTTGGTAGGGGATTTTAAGGCCCACTATCTTAAAAGCATTTAAGGGCTAATTATGCTATTTTATCTTACACAAGCAATCACAACACAGCTTTTTATATGCACACAAAGAACGAAATATATAAAAAATGAGTGAGTATAGCACTGATAGACTTATTATTCTCTGGCATTCAAGGTTTTCTTTGTTAGGGGATTTTAGGGCCCACTATGTTAAAGGGATTTGAAGGCTAACTATTTTACACGACACAGGGACTTACAAATAATTTTTTAAATACGATATAAGAAACGAAAAGCGTAAAAAGAAGTTACTAAAGCATTGATAGTCTCATTTTCCTCTTGTCGTATGTGTTTTTAAAGGACAAACGAACATAAAAAACACCTCAGGTGGACTCAAAACCACAAAACCGATTCTAATATTGAAATCGAGAGACACGGAACAAAAAACAAATATATCACGCATTTAAAACCTTACTGACCCCTCGAAAACCTTCCAACGACAGAGAAAACGGCCCAGGGGCACCCTAGACTAGACTGCAGAAGTGTGACGCCCAGGCCAGCGGCGCGGACGAGGACGAGGACGAGGACTGTGAAGTGAGCTAGTCCACCTCGCCCCAAAATCTTACCTCTCCCAGAGTGCAAAATCGCCCTCGGTCAGTGTAGGAACAGTGTGCTGCGGGTTCAGCTGTGGAGGTCAAAGGAGGGGGGTCAGGGGTCAGAGTTCATGCATGGGCTTAAAGGAGACGCCGAGATGAGAAAGACTGAGAAAGAAAAAAGGGATTGGAAGTCACGCAAAGGCTTGAAAATAAATGGAAATGGAGAAAAATTAGTGAGATGTGAGAGAAAAAGGGAGGAAGATGGAATTAGAAGTGTAAGACATCGCGCAAACCTTGAAAATAAGTAAAAGTAAGTAAAAACGTGTGTTGGAAGATAGAAATAAAGTTAGATATAGATAAAACAAGATAGAGATAAACCTGGAAGTTAGATTTTTAGAGAGATTAAGTTTGTTACGCAAGAATAAGTAGATAGTATAATAGTAAATAGATATAAAAGGGCAATAGAGATAAGAAGAGGTGAAGGGGAAGTTAGAGAAATAGAATAGAGAAGAATATAAGAGGAATTAGAGTCTTCGAGTACTTAGGAGTTTTAAAGAAGTTAGAGTTATTGGTAGAAGATAAGAGTTAGTGAGAAGTTAGAAGTTATTAGAGGCGAGATAGGCAGAATAACATAACAGACACAATTAAAGAAAACGGGATGTGGTTATTACTTATTAATGAAGAAATAAAGAAAAAAAGGGTGAGAAAATTATATTAAAGGTCAAAATTGGCGTAAAAATATGAAATTCACTTAAAAATACCAAAAAAAGTGTCGCAAAAATTTTCAAGACAAACACAAAACTAAAAGAAAAAATGTATTAGTTCAAAATATTAATATTTTTTTTATACTTACAAGTTACTGAAAGGTTTAACAGCGATGAAATAAATAATGAAAAAAGTAGAGAGAGAGAGAGAGAGAGAGAGAGAGAGAGAGAGAGAGAGAGAGAGAGAGAGAGAGAGAGAGAGAGAGAGAGAGAGAGAGAGAGAGAGAGAGAGAGAGAGAGAGGGGATATACCGTACAGTAAGGATGGAGATGAAAAGAGGGAGAAAAAAGGAAAGAGAACAAGAGATGAGAAGGGGAAAGGAAGGAAAGGAAGGAAGAATGAAGAAAGAAAAGATAAAAAGGAAAGAAAAAAGGACGAAAAGGAATAACAAAGAGGAAAGAAATACAAAATAGATATAGGAAACAAGAAACTGGAGAACGAAAGAAAAGAATAAAATAATATGAAAGAAAGAAAAGAAGGAAGGAAGGAAGGAAGGTAATGGTTGAGTGGGATGTGATGTATGGTAGGGCGTGAGAAGCCTACCATTAACATACCATTAGAGAGAGAGAGAGAGAGAGAGAGAGAGAGAGAGAGAGAGAGAGAGAGAGAGAGAGAGAGAGAGATATCCCCCCCCTCCACACACACACACACACACACACACACTCACAT
>NC_066567.1:465000-470000 GCF_024679095.1 Eriocheir sinensis | reverse complement strand
GCGGTTATCTCTCTCTCTCTCTCTCAATAAGGCTTGATTTAGACTTTATTTTTATCCTAGTTTCCTCCTCCTCCTCCTCTTCCTCCTCCTCTTCTTCTTCCTCCTCTTCTTCCTCCTCCTCCTGCTCCTCCTCTTCATTGTCTTCTTCATTCCTTTGCTACATCTCTGACAATATTTACTAATTTTCCTCCTCCTCCTCCTCTTCCTCTCATTGGTTTGCAAATATATTTCCTTAATCTTAAATATTTGACTGGCGCCTTGTGTGTGTGTGTGTGTGTGTGTGTGTGTGTGTGTGTGTGTGTGTGTCACCTGGCTGACACATTCACAGGTAGCCTATATATGGACACACACACACACACACACACACACACACACACACACACACACACACACACACATTTCTTGCCATTTATATCACCCATTTCTCTCTCTCTCTCTCTCTCTCTCTCTCTCTCTCTCTCACAAACTCCCCTTCCTTTCCTCCCTTTCTTCCTCCCCTTTCACCATTTCCACCTATATCCAAGTCACCTATATCCAGTACCCATTTCCACTACCTAAATATCCACCCATATCCATATTTCTGTAACCATATCCATAACTTACTATTCCCCATTCCCACATCCACAATGTCACCCATGCCCTAACCACCCATATCCAACACCCATGTCAACCATACAGTCTGCCTAAGGAACACCCACTCACAACCTCCTACCACTTTCTTATCATTCTCCTCCACCTCCCATTTCCTAACCACCCATATCCACTACCCATTTCCACCACCCATATCTACCCAAGGAACACATAGAACCACATTCCACACACACACACACAACTTCACCCACATACCCTTCCTCCACCCATGTCCACCACCCATATCTACCCAAGGAACACAGAACCACATTCCACACACACACACACACACACACAACTACACCCACATACCCTTCCTCCACCCATGTCCTAATCACCCATATCCACAAACCATTTCTTCACCCATATCTACCCAAGGAACACATAGAACCACATTCCACACACACACACACACACACACACACACACACACACACACACACACACACACACACACACACACAACTCCACCCACATACCCTTCCTCCACCCACGTCCTAACCACCCATGTCTACCACCCACCCAGCCAGGTTAAGGTATAGAGTCAACCAGTCAACCCGTGGCACTTCGCACGCCCTCAGAGCACAGTCACTCCATTGGCACTAAGATTGGCATTCACTAACACGTGGCACCTCACCTGACAGCCTCCGTGCGTCTGAATGTGCCTTTAAAAATCAGCTGATGGCAACATAAACAAAGAGGAGGAAGAGGAGGAGCGGAGGAGGAGGAGGAGAGGGAATGGAGGTGAAGGAGGAGAGGATATGTGAAATTCGGTGATGTTAGTGTGTGTGTGTGTGTGTGTGTGTGTGTGTATGTAGTGGTGGTGGTTGTAGTAGTAGTAGTAGTAGTAGTAGTTGTAATGTCATTCCCATATCATAAAAATAGTAAAAATAGTAGAAATAAAATAAATGACTAAATAAAGAGAAAAAGAGAAAGGAAGAAAGAAGAAAACAAACACACACGAAAGAGAATATATGAATGAGAAGAAAAAAAACCCAGCTGATGACGAAGACAAACAAACACTTATACTTGGAGAAACAAACAAACAAACAAACAAACAAAAGACACGGACCCACAGAAAGGTAACGAAGGAAAGAAGAAAAAGAAAAAAAGAAGAAGAAAAGGGAAAACAAAAATAGAAGAAAACAAAAACAGAAAAATTGAAAAAAGAAAAGAAAGGAGAAAAGAAAGACAAAAGAAAACAAGAAAAGGAAAAGAAACACACACACACACACACACACACACACACACACACACACACACACACACACACATGAGGAAAGACAAAAAAAAACATCCCCTCTATTATAATTTCCCTCTCTTAAGTTAAACACACACACACACACACACACACGTACCCACCCCCACCCACACACACACACACAACCCCCCCTCCCCCTTTCCCCCTCACAACCCTCTCCCCCCTCCCCCACACATATAAATAGGCCCCATCACTCCCTTCCTTCCCTTAAAAGCAAAACAGTACACGCGTGAAGGACCCTCAAATCGACTCTCACTATTTCTCGTCTCCAATATTTCCTGTTATTTTTTCTCCTTCCTCTAATTTATAAGGTCATCATTTCTCGATTTGGGGTACATTTGCACGCTTCCTCCTCCTCCTCCTCCTCCTCCTCCTCCTCCTCCTTCTCTTTTCCCTCTCTTTCTCTCTTTTCTCTTGTCTCTCTCTCTCTCTCTCTCTCTGTGTGTGTGGGTGGGTGTGTCTGTGTATGTGTGTGACTGTGTGTGAATGTGTGAGTGTGTGTGTGTGTGTGTGTGTGTGTGTGTGTGTGTGTGTGTGTGTGTAGGGAATTGAGGTCTTGCAGTCCTTTCCTCTCCCTTCCCCTCCCTTCCTCTCCCTTCCCTTCCCTTCCCTTCCTTTCCTCTCCCTCCATCTCCACTCCCTTCCCCTTCTTTCCCTTCCCTTCCTCTCCCTTTCCTTTCCCTCCCTCTCCCCTCCCTTCCCCTTCTTTCCCTTCCCTTCCTTTCCTCTCCCTCCATCTCCACTCCCTTCCCCTTCTTTCCTTTCCCTTCCTCTCCCTTTCCTTCCTTTCCTTTCCCTCCCTCTCCCCTCCCTTCCCCTTCTTTACCTTCCCTTCCTTTCCTCTCCGTCCATTTCCACTCCCTTCCCCTTCTTTCCCTTCCCTTCCCTTCCCTTCCTCTCCCTTCCCTCTCTCTCTCTCCTTCCCCTCCCTTTCATCATATCTCCCTCCCTCCTTTTTTTCCATCCCCCACCTCCTCCTCCTTCTCCTCCTCCTCCTCCCACTCACCATACTACGTGATTAAGTGATGACGCCCTTACAGTCGGACGTCACGAGGTCGTAAATCTCATTAATCGATGACTGGGGAGGATTTTCTGCTTTTGAAGAATTTGGCCAAGGACGAGACGGAGAGAGAGAGAGAGAGAGAGAGAGAGAGAGAGAGTGTGTGTGTGTATAGGGGTTGTGTTCTTGTATACTATTACTACTACTACTACTACTACTACTATTACTACTACTACTATTACTACTACTACTATTACTACTACTACTACTACTACTACTACTACTACAACAACCAATTTTCCTCAACCTCAAACTGTTTAAATAAATGAACACTTAAAAATATATAAATGAAAGCAAGAAGAAGAAGAAGAAGAAGAAGAAGACGGAGAACAACAACAACAACAACAACAACAACAACAATATCAACAACAATATCAACTTAGGAAATACAGGAAGAAAAAAAGTGGAATAAAACGCAAAATAAAGGAGAGAAAAAAGCAAGGAAAAGATATTAAAGTAGAGAAAAAAATAGTAAAAAAAAAAGAAAGAGAAATCAAAGATGTATTGAGACTCTTAAATTTGGGGTGACATTTATATTTTTTAAACTTTTTCTTTTTTCTTTTTATTTGGTTTACGAGCGCCGATTATGTTTTCTGTTTTGGTTTACGAGCACCAGATTATAATTTTTTTTGGTTTACGAGTGCCGCTTAATATTGCTCGTCTGGGAGAGATGAACATGTTTTCTGTTTTGGTTTACGCGCGCCAGATTATAATTTTCTGTTTTGGTTTACGAGTGCCGCTTAATTCTGCTCGTCTGGGAGAGATAAATATGTTTTCTGTTTTGGTTCACGAGCGCCAGATTATAATTTTCTGTTTTGGTTTACGAGTGCCGCTTAATTTTGCTCGTCTGGGAGAGATGAACATGTTTTCTGTTTTGGTTCACGAGCGCCAGATTATAATTTTCTGTTTTGGTTTACGAGAGCCGCTTAATTTTGCTCGTCTGGGAGAGATGAACAGGTTTTCTGTTTTGGTTTACGAGCGCCAGATTATAATTTTCTGTTTTGGTTTACGAGAGCCGCTTAATTTTGCTCGTCTGGGAGAGATGAACATGTTTTCTGTTTTGGTTTACGAGCGCCAGATTATAATTTTCTGTTTTGGTTTACGAGAGCCGCTTAATTTTGCTCGTCTGGGAGAGATGAACATGTTTTCTGTTTTGGTTTACGAGCGCCAGATTATAATTTTCTGTTTTGGTTTACGAGAGCCGCTTAATTTTGCTCGTCTGGGAGAGATAAATATGTTTTCTGTTTTGGTTTACGAGCGCCAGATTATAATTTTCTGTTTTGGTTTACGAGTGCCGCTTAATTTTGCTCGTCTGGGAGAGATAAATATGTTTTCTGTTTTGGTTTACGCGCGCCAGATTATAATTTTCTGTTTTGGTTTACGAGCACCTGATTATAATTTTCTGTTTTGGTTTACGAGTGTCGCTTAATTTTGCTCGTCTGGGAGAGATATGTTTTCTGTTTTGGTTTACGAGCGCCAGATTATAATTTTCTGTTTTGGTTTACGCGCGCCAGATTATAATTTTCTGTTTTGGTTTACGAGAGCCGCTTAATTTTGCTCGTCTGGGAGAGATAAATATGTTTTCTGTTTTGGTTTACGAGCGCCAGATTATAATTTTCTGTTTTGGTTTACGCGCGCCAGATTATAATTTTCTGTTTTGGTTTACGAGTGTCGCTTAATTTTGCTCGTCTGGGAGAGATAAACAAAGTGATAAACTGCGGGAGATAGAGAGAGATCAAACAAACTACTTTACATTATTTATAGTACTCGTCTTCCTCCTCCTCTCCTCCTCCTCCTCCTCCTCCTCCTTCTTCTCCATAATCATCACCTCTACTATTATTATTATCATCTTTATTATTAACTTTTATGGAGTTTGGGTTTTAATGATGTTCCTCTTCCTCTTCCTTCTTCTTCTTACTCCTCTACTACTACTACTACTACTACTACTACTACTACAACTACTACTAACTGGATTTTTACTTTTCATTCTTATTCTCTTCCTCTTCGTCTTCCTCCTCCTCCTCCTCCTCCTCCTGTTACTACTACTAC
>NC_066567.1:437500-445000 GCF_024679095.1 Eriocheir sinensis | reverse complement strand
CCACAGCATCCAACTTCCTCCTCCTCCTCCTCCTCCTCCTCCCCCCTGAGTACATTAAGTGGAGGAGGAGGAGGAGGAGGAGGAGGAGGAGTAGGAGGTCAGGCGCAACACCCTCTCTCGTGCACGTCATCTCCTCCTCCTCCTCCTCCTCCTCCTGTGACACCTGTACAAGTCTTCCTTTTAATCCTCCACCACCTGGATGTTTTCTCCTCCTCCTCCTCCTCCTCCTCCTCCTCCTTCACCATCTGTGCACTATTTTTCTTCCTCCCATTCTTCTACTCCCTCCTCCTCCTCTTCCTCCTTCTCTTCTTCTTCTTCTTCCTCCTCCTCCTCTTCCTCCTCTTCCTTCACCTGTGCACCTCCGTTTTCTCTCCAATTCTTCTTCTAATATTTTTACTCCTCCTCCTCCTCCTCCTCCTCCTCCTCTTCTTCCTCCTCCACCTGTTCGTCTTTCCTTTCTTTTCACCTCCTCTTCTGCCATCTGTACACGCCTTCCTCCTCCTCCTCCTCCTCCTCCTGGCCCCGTTGAGGTGACCGCAACGGAAATATTTCAAATACCTTCCCATGTACACCTGTAAGTACGCACACACACACACACACACACACACACACACACACACACACACACACACACAGGTTAGAAGGGTGAATGACAGATGAGATATATTTACCTGGTTGTTATTATTATTATTATTATTATTATTATTATTGTTATTGCAGTAGTAGTAGTAGTAGTAGTAGTAGTAGTAGTTGTGGTGTATTTTTTATTTATTTGTGGTTCTTAGAATATAAATAAAAAAAAAGAGAGAAAGCCGAATAAGGAAGAGGAGGAGGAGGAGGAGGAGGAAGAGGAGGAGGAGGAAGAGGAGGAGGAAGAAAAGGATGGGTGGAGAAATTGCGACATCTACAGAAGAAGAAGAAGAAGAAGAAGAGAAAGAAAGAAAAATGAAGAAAAGCAAGACAAAGAGAAGGAAAGAAGGAAGGAAGAAAAAAAGGATAATGAAAGAAGACAAAGAAGAAAGAAAAGAAGAAAAATGAAGAAAAAGAACAAAGAAAAAACAACAACAATAATAACAACAACAACAACAGCATCATCACCAAACAAGATCAAGATTAACAAAAGAAGAAAAAAGAGGAAGAAAAAAAGAAGAAAATTATCATAGTAAAAATAAATCAAAAACACACCATCCCATCATCCCACCAGGTTCCCAACTCATTCATTTCAATTCTCCCCATCACACATTCATTACAGAAATAACCTCACTCCTCACTAGAATCTTACCTCCCAGTCACTTTCAGGCACCAAAGCCACCCCATCACCACCTATGGGTGGCTCCCAAACCCCATCCACTACCCACAAGTCTAACCTCTAAAACTCATTCCCTGTCCCTCCCATCACCCCCTCCCATCACCCCTTACCCATCACCCCATTCCTCCTTGTCCTCCCCCTCCAAGCAATTCCTTACCAATCCACCTAAGTCTTGCCACAAAACCCACCACCCCACCACCTCCCACCCCTCGCCAGCCGCCCGCCATCCATTTCTTTCCCCACTTCTCTCTATTCTCCCCCACCTCTTACAAGCTGCCCCGCCCATCCGGTCTGGCAAAGTCAGGGTCTCAGGTGGGCCATATATGTACCAAGACACACCTCCGTCAGCTGACTCACGCTTCAACGCCCGAGGAAGCCGTCCCGCGCCCAATTAATTGATACTTGGGGGGGGGGAGATGGGGGGGGAGATATGGGGTGGGAAGGGGGGAGGGTGTGGGTGGTGGAGGACATGGTGGGTGGGAAGGAAGGTGCAGGCAGGGATGGAGAGGAGAGAGTGGGGAAGGGGAGGGAGGTAAGGAGGGAAGGGAAGGAAGGGGAGGTAAGGAGGGAAGGGAAGGAAGGGGAGGTAAGGAGGGAGGGATATGGGGAGGAGAGAGTGGGGCGGGGAGAGGAGAGGAGGGGAAGGGAGGAGGGGAGGAAGGAAGGGGAGGGAGGATATGGATGGGGGAGGAAGAGAGTGGGAGGAGGGAGGAGAAAGGGAGGGGAGAGGGGGAGGAAGAAAGGGGAGGGATGAGGGTAGGGAGGTAAGGAGGGAAGGGAAGGAAGGGGAGGTAAGGAGGGAAAAGGGGAGAGAGGAAGGGGAGGAAAGAAGGTAGGGGGAAGAGGGGGAGGAAGGGATAGGGGGGGGAGGAGGAGGGGAGAGGAGAGAGGAGGGAAGAGAAGGAGAGGTGGGTAGAAGGAGAGGGAATAGGGTGGGGGAGGTAGGGGAGGGAAATGGGTGGTGGGGAGGAAAGAAGGGGAGGGAAGAGTATGGTAGGTGGGGAGGGAACAGGGTGGAGAGGTGGAGGAAAGTGGAGGAAAGAGAGTGGGAGGGTAAGGGGGGAAGAGGGGAGGGAGGAAGGGGAGGAAAGAAAGTAGAGGGGAGGTAGAGGGAAGAGGGGGAGGAAGGGATAGGGAGGGAGGTAAGGAGGAAGAGATAGGGAGGGAGGAAGAGGAGGAAGAGGTGGAGGAGGAAGGGGAGGGGAGGTGGGAGGGAGAGAAAAGTGAAAAATGGAGGGAGAGGGGAAGGGAGGAGAAGGGGGAGAGGGAGAGGGAGGAGGAAGGAGGGAATAGATAGGGAGGAAGGAGGAAAGGGTGGAGGAGGAAGGGGAGGAAAGGAGGTGGGGAGGGGAGAGAGAAAAGTGAAAAATGGAGGAGAGGAAGAAGGAGGGAAGGGGGAGGGGAGAGGGAAGGGGAGGGGAGGGAAAGAAGGGGAGGTGAATGCATTTGAAAGGGGTGCCAGATGGGTATGTGTGAGTGTGAAGAGGGGAGATGGGGAGGGAGGGAGGGAGGGAGGGAGGGAGGAGAGGAGGGAGGAGAGGGGAGGAGGAAGGGGGAGGGAGGGGAGAAAAAGGAAGGGGAGGGGAGGACCATTTGATTTGAGGAGGAAAGGAGAAGGGGAGATTAAAGTTCATAGTGGAGGGAAGAAGAGGGAAAGAGGGGAGGGAGGGGAGAGAAAGGAAAGGGAGGGGAAGGGAGGGGAGGAAAATGGCATAGCTAGGGAGGAGAAAATGGGTAAGGAATGGGAGAAAAAGGGGAGAAAGGAATGGGGAGAAGATAGGGAGGAGGCGGACGGAGGGAGGGAGAAGGGAGGAAAGAAGGGGAAATGGAGGAAACGTCTTAAACAGGGAGAAGAAAATGGAGAGAAGTGGAGAGAAAGGGGAGGGAAGGGGAGGAAGGAGGGGAGGGGAGGGAAGGGGAGGGAAAGAAGGGGAAATGGAGGAAACGTCTTAAACAGGGAGAAGAAAATGGAGAGAAGTGGAGAGAAAGGGGAGGGAAGGGGAGGAGAGATGGGGAGGAGGGAGGGAAGGGGAGAGAAGATGAAGGGGAAGAAGAAGGAAGACATGAAGGGAATTCTGGGGAGGTAAAATCGAGGTTAGGGAGGAGGAGGAGGAGGAGGAGGAAAGAGAGACTGAATAAAGTGATTGGAGAGAGAGAGAGAGAGAGAGAGAGAGAGAGAGAGAGAGAGAGAGAGAGAGAGAGAGAGACTAAAAATAATTAAAAAGAGTAAGAGAGAGAGAGAGAGAGAGAGAGAGAGAGAGAGAGAGAGAGAGCGAGGAGCAACGTTTAATGTGCCGTAATAAGAAGGGAGAGAAGAAGAGGAGGAGGAGGAGGAGGAAGAGAAGCGCTGTAGGATTTAGCTAATGTGGGGTTGTCAGCATGTAAGGAGGAGGAGGAGGAGGAGGAGGGGAGAAGAAATGGGGAGGAGATAATGTGCAAGAGAGGAGGAGGGGAGGAGGAGGAGGAGGAGGAAGGGAAGGAGGAGGAAGAAGGGGAGGGTAAAGCCATGTATATATATGGGAGGGAGGGAAGAGGAGGAGGAGGGGGAGGGGAAGGGTGAATTTATGTATGTGGGGAGTAGATGAGAAGGGAAGGGGAGGAGAGGGGAAGGGGGAGAAGGAAGGGGAGGAGAGGGGAGGAAAGGGGAGAAGGAAGGGAACGTGAGGGGAATACAAATGAAGGGAGAGAGATGAGGGGAAGGGAAGGGAAGGGGGGGAAAGGAAGGGAATGGGAGAGAAGGGAAAGGAAGGGGAATGTTATGTATCATGGGGTTTAAGATGAGGAGAAGGAGGAGGAGGAGGAACACAAAGAAACACAAAGGATGAACAAACACCAGCAGACCTGGTGGTCCTCACGAGGCTGTTTGTGACAAGCTACACTAACTATCTAATCAAAGGTGGAAGATGAAGGACAGCAAAGGCGAAGGCTCCTCCCCACCCCCCATCCCTCCAGTCAAAGCTGGCAGGAAAGGAAAAAGAACCATGCATCATGGAAATTATGTAGGAAAGAGGAAAGAACTACCATTACTGCTACCACTAACCGGGCGATAAAAGCGGACAAGGACACCAGTATTCGAAAGAACTTAACGTTATTACGGCAATGAGTAATATCTTAGTTGCTGGTTGGATTCAAAACACTTGTCTAATCTATTCTTGAAGGCCGTAACTTGTACTATCAACGACATCACAGAGTAGAGAGTTCCAAACAGTAACAACTCGATTGAAGAAGTGTTTAGCTTCTCCAGGAGGAGGAGGAGGAAGAGGAGGAGGAGAGTGGAGGAGAGGAGAGGAGGGAAGTGTGGAGGAAAGGGGAGAGAAGGAGAGGAGGAACTATGAATGAAAATGGAGGAAGAGGAAGAGGAGGAGGAGGAAGTAAGGAAAGAAAGAGAGAGAAATGGAGAAGTGAGAGAAGGAGAAGAGGAGGAGGAGGAGGAGGAGGAGAAGGAGGAGAGGGCGTGTCCGTGAGTGAGGGGGGGGAGGGGTCAGGGCGCAGCTTCTCCAGGTAACCCGGCTCACCTGAGAAGGGAGGAGGAGGAGGAGGAGGAGGAGGGGCAGGTAAGATATTGGCCCTCCTTATAAGTTTGGCACCCCCCCCCTCTCTCTCTCTCTCGTCCACCTTCACCTCTTCCACCTCGCCTCCTCCTCCTCCTCCTCCACCTCCGTGTTCTTCCTCCACCTCTACTGCATCCCTGTCGCCATCTCTCTCTCTCTTCCTTTCTGACTTTCTCCATACCTCTTCCCTTTCTTCCTCCTCATTTCCTTCCTCATTTTTTTCTTCAGAGAGAGAGAGAGAGAGAGAGAGAGAGAGTGAGAGAGAGAGAGAGCATGACCTTCCAACGGCCTCCAGTGAGCAACGAACCTCTGCTTTTGTTTGTTTCTTTCTTTTTTCTTGTTTTTTTTTCTTTACCATTCTCTCTCTCTCTCTCTCTCTCTCCATAGCACTTGTATTATCTCTTCCTCTCGTCCATCTTCCTTAGAGAGAGAGAGAGAGAGAGAGAGAGAGAGAGAGAGAGAGAGAGAGAGAGAGAGAGAGAGAGAGAGAGATTTAGAAAAAGCTTGAAGATAGGAAGGAGGAAAACTACTCCACAGAGAGAGAGAGAGAGAGAGAGAGAGAGAGAGAGAGAGAGAGAGAGAGAGAGAGAGAAGATTAGACAATGGAGGGAGATGAAGGAAGGAGGAGGAGGACAAAAATTTATGACATGATTAAATTCTGAACATGTTAACCCCCCCTCCTCCTCCCTCTCTCCCTCCTCCTCTCTTCTTTCTTTTTTCTTTCTGTCTTCTATTTATCTTTTTTATCTATTTTTACTTCATATTTCCTCCTCCTCCTCCTCCTCCTCCTCTCCTCTTCTTCCTTTCTTCCTGTCTATCTTCTTTCTATATTTATCTTTTTTATCTATTTTTACTTCATATTTCCTCCTCCTCCTCCTCCTCCTTCCTCTTCCTTCCTCCTCCTCCTTCCTCCTTCCTCCTCCTCTTCCATATAAGCAGAGGAATTTTAACACACACACACACACACACACACACACACACACAGGCTGACTCTTCATATTCTTCTTATAATCATCATCATCATTAGTAGTACTCTCTCTCTCTCTCTCTCTCTCTCTCGTGTTCTCTCTCACCTGTGGAGAGAAAATTGAAAGTGTAAATCACGGGGAGGAATCTAATTAACAGGTGTGAAAAAGGCGTCCCAGGTGTGCAAATGGTGTGTTTGTTTGTTTGTTTGTGTGTGTTTGTTTGTTTGTCTTTCTGTTGCTCTGTTTTATTTTCTTATTTTCTTTTTTATCTTTCTTTCTTTTTTATTATTTCTTTCTGTCTGTGTCTGTCTGTCTTTATGTGTGTGTGTGTGTGTGTGTGTGTGTGTGTGTGTGTGTGTGTGTGTGTGTGTGTGTGTGTGTAATTATCTTTATTCATAAAAAAAAACTAAATTATTGCATCATATATTAAGGGAAGCGCAGTTTGTATATAAGAAAAAATAGATAGATATAAAAAATAATGTATGTAATGTGTGAAAAATGTATATGAAAACACACACACACACACACACACACACACACACACACACACACACACACACACAGCTGTTCCAGGAATTTAAAAAAAAAAAACATCAAGATTCCTTCAGAGAAACGAGAGAGAGAGAGAGAGAGAGAGAGAGAGAGAGAGAGAGAGAGAGAGAGAGAGAGAGAGAGAGAGAGAGAGAGAGAGAGCAAATAAAGAAGAGAAAGAAGGGAAAGAAGAACACAATCAGAGAAAATATAATTGAGAGAGAGAGAGAGAGAGAGAGAGAGAGAGAGAGAGAGAGAGAGAGAGAGAGAGAGAGAGAGCAAATAAAGAAGAGAAAGAAGGAAAGAAGAACACAATCAGAGAAAAATAATTAGAGAGAGAGAGAGAGAGAGAGAGAGAGAGAGAGAGAGAGAGAGAGAGCAAATAAGGAAGAGAAAGAAGGGAGAGAAGAACACAATCAGAGAAAAATATAATTGAGAGAGAGAGAGAGAGAGAGAGAGAGAGAGAGAGAGAGAGAGAGAGAGAGAGAGAGACCGACATAGGTGGTCTTAAAGAAGACTTATTTGGTGAATGAAATCAGCGAACCACGACGAGAGAGAGAGAGAGAGAGAGAGAGAGAGAGAGAGAGAGAGAGAGAGAGAGAGAGAGAGAATAAAAAGAAATGGAAGAGTAAACAATAAAAAAGGAATAAGGAAAAAACGAAGAAAATGAACCGCAGAGAGAGAGAGAGAGAGAGAGAGAGAGAGAGAGAGAGAGAGAGAGAGAGTGAGAGAGCTCCAACACACACACACACACACACACACACACACACACACACACACACACACACCTCGTCAACGCGCGCTGAACCCAAATTTCGCTTCCTTCTAGAATACCAATCCGTTTATCATCGCCATTCTGATTATCACGATTGGGCAAGGACCTCTCTCTCTCTCTCTCTCTCTCTCTCTCTCTGCTACTACTACTTATATTGCTTAGAAGAAGAAGTAGAAGAAGAAAGAAAACGAAGATAAATATGGAAGAAGAAGAAATAGAAGAGAAACAACAACAACAACAACAACAACAAAACCAACAAAGAGAAGAACAAGAAAATTATGAAAAAAAAGAGAAAAAATAAAGAAAATGTAAGAAAGAAAGGAGGAGGAAGAGGAAGCCAAAAGTCCGTTAGAGAGAGAGAGAGAG
>NC_066567.1:382500-430000 GCF_024679095.1 Eriocheir sinensis | reverse complement strand
GTCTCGCCTCACCTGCCGCCGCGTCCTCAGGTGAGCGGGGATCATTAGGGACACGGGGCACGAGCGCAGGTGCCGGCGACTCATGCCATGGACGCCGAAAGGAGGAAAGAAAACGGGATGTGGAGAGACAGAAAATGTGCGTTTGGATCCCTGACTGAACTATTTTTACTGGATCCCTGACTGAACTATTTTTACATATATATTAATTGACTGACTGACTAACTAAATAGGTACATAATGAACTGACTATATAGACGCTCAGAGGAAAGAAAACGGGGTGTGGAGAGACAGAAGATGGGCGTTTGGATCCCTGACTGAACTATTTTTACTGGATCCCTGACTAAACTATTTTTACATATATATTGACTGACTGACTGATTAACTAAATAGGTACATAATGATCTGACTATATAGACACTGAAAGGAGGAGAGAAAACGGGGTGTGGAGAGACAGAAGATGGCGTTTGAATCCCTGACTGAACTATTTTTACATATATATTAATTAACTGACTAACTGGTTAACTAAATAGGTACATAATGAACTGACTTTAGACAGGAGGAAAGAAAACGGGGTGTGGAGAGACAGAAGATGGGCGTTTGAATCCATTACCTAACTATTCTTCCAAATGTATTAACTGATTGGCTGATTGACTGAATAAATAACTAGTACATAATTATTCAACGGTATAGACGCCTAATAGAAGAAAGAAAACGGGTTGTGGAGAGACAGAAGACGGGCGTTTGAATCCCTAACTAAACTATTTTTTCATACATATTACCTGACTGACTAACTAAATAACTACAAAAATAACTGCTTCCCTGACTGACTAACTGACGGTGGGATGAGAGAAGATGGCCGTTTGAATCCCTAACTTTGCTATTCTTCCACATATATTAATCTAACTGACGTATTGACAAACTAATCAAATAACCAACTAGAATTTAACCACACCACCATACCACCATACAGACCCGCTCATCATCATCATCATCAACACCCAATCAGTCATTACTCACAACCATCATTTCAGTTATCGATGCATTCATATAAGCATCACCATCCTCATCACCATCATCACACACTTAGTCATCCCACTCATCATCGTCCGTGTCCTCGTCGTCATCGTCATCATCGTCTGAGGAATGGATGAACTGGGAGCGTTCCTGCAGGGCCCGGTGGAGGTCCAAAGCCAAGCCGTCCAGTACCGGGCCTTTATCCTTCTCCCCAGGCTCCGGCGTCTCCACCTGGCGAGGAAAGTTGGAAAGTTTCGTTTAGTCGGCGCAACATCTGTGGTCATATGCCGGAGAGAGACAGAAGGGGAAGGAATTATAGGAGAAGGGAACAGACCCCAGGAGACGGGACACAACCCCCGATTAATACCAGGTACCCATTCACTGCTGGGTGGACAGGGGCGTAGGGTATCGGAAAGGCCGCCCAAATTTCTCCACTCCGCCCGGGAATCGAACCCGGGCTCTCTCGGTTGACCACCTGGCGAGGAATAGAAGGGAGGGGAGAGGATTTAGAACGGAGAAAGAAAGCAAGAGAAAAAAAAGAAGAATAAGAATGAAAGAAAACACAGGAAACACAGAAGAAGAATGGGAAGAGAATGGTTAGAAATTAGAGGTGAGAAAAGATGAATAAAAATGGGTACTTTAACGGAGAAAGAAAGCAAGAGAAAAAAAAAAGAAAAAAAGAAGGAAAGAAGACACAGGAAAAACAGAAGAAGAATGGGAAGAGAATGGTTAGAATAAGAGGTTAAAAAAGATGAATAAAAATGAGTACTCTGAATGATTGGGGGCGGTGGCCGAGTGGTTTTAAGGGGCTCTTACAATGGGCAAATTTTCCGTGGATCGTCAGTCAAACCACGATTTCCGCTTGCGTGGTTCTCACTATAAAAAAAATTCGCCTGCGCCACTACCAGACAGGGGCCGTTCAAGAGACTCCTCAAGAAAGCCTACCGGTGCTATACACACACACACACACACACACACACACTTACATGATGCAGTTTACGTCCGGAGCGAATGTCTTCCAAGAGTTGAGTCATCCCCCCGGACGAAGAGGAGGAAGAGGAGGGAGGAAGAGGAGGCGGGCCTTTCTGGGAGGGGGGGGAGGAAAAAAATAAATAATAAGTACATAAATAATGGAAGTCAAGAAATTGATTGAGAAAAAATAAATAAAGAGTTAAATAAAAATGGAAGTAAATAAAATAGACTGAAATAAGAATGATAAATGGAGAGAATTAACAACAGGCGAATAGAAGTGAGTGAAATAAATGATAAGCAAGTGATATATTTTTTTTTCAAGACAGAATAAAAAAGGAAAAAAAATAAAGAAAGAATTAGATTACAAACAAACAACAAAAGAAGAAAGAAGAAAGACTGAAATAAACAACAACAAGTATGAAAAAAATAGTCCTTTCTCAAATGACAGAGAAAAAAAATAAAAAAATAAAACACAAGTAAAACAATGCAAAAAAATAGTCCTTTCTGAAATCTTACCTTCAAACCTCGATTTCCAGTGTTCCGAATCTCTTCCAAAAATGCTCCTCTTGCGTCCACAGGGGGGGGCGGGGCAGAGGGGGGGGACTTCGCACCGGAGGGAGGAGGAGGAGGAGGAGGAGGGGGGCCGGAAGAGGAAGGAAGAGGAGGAGGAGGGGGAGGAGGAGGAGGACCACCACCAGATAAGGGAAGAGGAGGAGGAGGAGGAGGAGGATGACTCTTATTAGAGGAGGAAGGTGGAGGAGGATGAGTTTGATGTGGAGGAGGTGGAGGAGGAATGGAGTAGGAAGCATAGTCTGGAGAGGAAGAGGAGGAGGAGGAGGAGGAGGAGGCAAATCTAGAGGGAGGAGGAGTGGGAGGGAGGATTCCATTCTTTCCTCCGTATTGGGATTGGTGAGGAGGAGGTGGAGGAGGAAGGGAGAGGGAGGAGGTGGAGGAGGAGTTGGAGGAGGTGCGGGAACGGCTTTGTGAATGACGGCGCTCTGAAAAGAAAGAAAGAAAGAAAGAAAGAAAGAAAGAAAGAAAGAAAGAAAAAAAGAAAGGAAGAGGAGGAGGAAGACAAGGAGGAAGGAAGGAATGAAGACAGAAAGAAAGAAAGAACAGAAGGAAAGAAAGAAGAGAGAGAGAGAGAGAGAGAGAGAGAGAGAGAGAGAGAGAGAGAGAGAGAGAGAGAGAGAGAGAGAGAGAGAGAGAGAGAGAGAGAGAGAGAGAGAGAGAGAGAGAGAGAGAGAGAGAGAGAGAGAGAGAGAGAGAGAGAGAGAGAGAGAGAGAGAGAGAGAGAGAGAGAGAGAGAGAGAGGAGGAAGAGAAGAAAGAAAGAAAGAAAGAAAAAAAAAGAAAGAAAAAGAACGAACGACGAAAGAATGAAACAAAGAAAGGAAAAGAAAAAGAAAGAAGAAAGAAAAAAACAAAGAAAAAAATTAACATCGCATTTCCTTTCTCATAAATAAAACAAAAATATCACCAAAACTAAAACCCAAAAAAATCACTTCAAAACAAACAAAAAAAACAATACCCACCTCACCACACACACCTCACTTTCACTTTCCTTACCTGTGGGCGGAGGGGGGGCGAGGGAGCGAGCAGGTGGAGCAGGTGGAACAGGAGTAGCAGTGGGTGGCTGGGGGGAGCGGTACTTCTCTCCCTCCTGCTCGTGTCTCCTCATTGTGTACTTCCTACTCTCCTTCTTCGCCTCCTCCAGCCTTCCACTCTCCTTCAGGTAACTCACGACGAACTCCTTGTCTGAGTCCTTCGGGTTTCCTAGCTGTGAAGGATGGGGTGTGGAGGGGTGTTAACGGGGGCAATGGTGCTGGTGGTGCAGGTGTTAGTGGTGCTTGTGGTGTTGGTGGTGGTGGTGTTAGTGGTGGTGGTGGTGTTAGTGGAGGTGGTGGTGTTAGTGGTGGTGGTAGTGGTGGTGGTGTTGTTTGCTGGGTTTTGTTATATCTACTACTACTACTACTACTACTACTACTACTATTACTACTTACCACTTGGAACAGTCCCATCAGTTCCTCATCCACGTTGAAATTTTTATCGAATCCCGCGTGGCTGACATGTTGGAAGTTGAAGGGATCACTGATGACCATGTTCCTGGAATGGTATAAGTAGTAGTAGTAGTAGTAGTAGTAGTAGAAGTAGTAGTAGTAGTAGTAGTAGTAGTAGTAGGAGGAGGAGGAGGAGGAGGAGGAGGAGGAGGAGGAGAAGTAAGATGAAACTAACACTGTAATACGCAAAAACAAACAAACAAACAAACAAACAAATGGATGAATAAAAAAATCACATTGCAAAAAAACAACAACAACAACAACAACAGCTCCCTCTCTCTCTTACTTCTTCGCCTTCTTCTCCTTCTTCTTATTCCTCCTCGTAAATTTTCCTCCTTTTATAGCTTTCGAGGCCTCCTGCTTCTGCTCCTCCTGCTGCTGCTTCATCTGCTGCTGCTGCTGGAGTTTCTGGTGCTTCTGCTGTTCCTTCTGCTTTCGCTGCTTAAACTTGTCCTCCTCCTCCCTCATAAGCCTTGACTGCCGCTCTGAAAGTGTTGTCACGTAAGAAAAAGAGGATTGAAAATGTAAACTGTTTGCTGTGTTCTCGGTTAACCATCACTACTACTACTACTACTACTACTACTACTACTACTACTCCTACTGCTACTTCATTATCCTCAATTGACGCTCTGTAAGTATTGAGTCACGTAATAAAGAGAAGATTGAAAAGTATTAACCGTTTGCTATGTTCTCAGGTTTCCATCACTACTACTACTACTACTACTACTACTACTACTATTGCTACTACTACTACTACTACTACTACTACAACAGCACCTTCTCGCTTCTTCTGTCTGTTCTGTAGCAAGTTCTTCACGGCGGTTTGGAAGTTGGTAGCGTCCTTGTCATCGGCGAAATTGAGCCCAACCATTCTGTCCTAAAGTGGAGGAAGAATAATATACGAGTCTGCCATTTTTTAACTCATTTTCTGTATCTAGTGACAGAAAACGGGTTAATGATGAATGGCTTTACTACATAGTGAGAGAAAACGGGTCAAGAATGAGTGGCTTTACTAAATATTGATAGACAACGTAATATAAATGGATGACTTTTGTTAATATTGAGAGAAAACGTGTTATCAATGGATGGCTGTAGTAAATGGTGAAAGAAAACGTGTTATTAATGGGTGGCTTAACTAAATAGTGAAAGAAAACGTGCTATCAATGGGGGAACTTAACTAACTAATGAAAGAAAACGTTATCAATGGGAGGCTTTACTAAACTCACCTCGCCCTCGAACTGGTGGAAAAAAGGGACATCGCTGTGGTACTCGAACTCCCGATAAATCTCCTGCTCGAATAATACCAGCGCCGCCTCGATGTCCACCACCTGGAGACACCTGCACGTTAGTTAAAGACACAGGGAATGAGGGAAAATGAGGAAAAGAGGGTGACGAGAAGGGAAAATAGAGGAAAAAAAGGAAAAAAGTAATTATTGTGGAAGGAAAGAAAGACAAGGGCAAGGTGGAGGAGGAGGAGAAAAAGGAAGAGGAGAAGAAGGAGAAAGAGGAGGATGAGGAGGAGGAGATTGATGATGGTAAGAAGGAGGAACAAATAGAAAGAGTCCTCCTCCTCCTCCTCCTCCTCCTCCTCCTACCCAACCGAACCTTACCTGCAAGAAGTACCCCCTCCTTGCCCCATCCCGCGTCAGTGTTGCCACGCCCGCACACTCCTTGATCCAGCAGTTGTTATTGGGCGGCTCCGTCATGTAGAGTTGGACCACGGCGGCCGCCTCGACCTGCAGAAGACGACGAAGGAGTGGGTGAAGGTGTTGAACTTGCTATGACCCTTACTAATGCTACAGGTAATGAAGAAAGGTGAAAAGTGCTTAGGCCTAGGAAGAGAGTTTGGAATATGTGAAGGTGGTTAGTTAATGATATGCAAACCTATCTGATTGAGTTACCCTCTGTTTCCCTTCCCATGGCTATCTCTTTCCCTTCAAACTTCCCTTCCTCTATCTGTATTTCCCTTCCCTTGGCTGCCCTCCCTTCCTCTGTATCTTTTCCTTTCCATAACTGTCTATTAATTGCTCTCTTTCCCTTCCCATCTCTGCTTCCCTTTCCATGGCTGCTTCCTGCCCTACAGTCTGACGGACACTACCCAGGGTGCAAATTTATGTCCGTTCCTCGTCACCTTATAAGCTTATCTCCCTCGTTTCCGCGCTCACACACTGATAAGACGTATCATCACCCGGGTCATGGCTGCCTCCCAGTGTGTGTGTGTGTGTGTGTGTGTGTGTGTGTGTGTGGGTGGGGGCGGGGGGCGGGGGGAGGGGGTGTGTTTGTGTGTGTGTGTGAGAGAGAGAGTGTGTGAGAGAGAGAGAGAGAGAGAGAGAGAGAGAGAGAGAGAGAGAGAGAGAGAGAGAGAGAGAGAGAGAACTACTTCTTCTTCTTCTTCTTCCTTTTCTTCTTCCTTTTCTTCTTCTTCTTCCTCCTCTTCTTCTTCTTTCTTCTTCTTCCTTCTTTCTCTTCTTCCTTCCTTCTTTCTTTCTTTTTTTCTTCATTCCTTCTTTTTTTTATAGTACGAGTGACGTCTAAAAGAGAAACTAACTCACTCGGTAAAGGTCAAAATGCCTACAACAAGTACCCTTTAAACACACACACACACACACACACACACACACACAAACACACACACACATACACACACATCACCTACCTGGCTCTTATGGTCAAACATCTGGACCACGGCTTCATTTTCTTCCTTATTCAAGACGCGGGACAGCTTGACACTTCCGCCCTTCCCTACCATTGCTCAGGAAGAAAAACTAGACACCAGAACAGGACCGGTCGACACCCTCCTCCCACCACCTCTGGACATAAACTGAAGGGCTGCTTACTGGGTATTGGTATATCACTGGTGAACAGCCAGGGGTACCAACTGCTCCTATGACATCGTATGCTTTAATAACCCTAAGTTCGATGCTTCTATAGTCCCCTTCGTGTTAATTGCGATAATATTACGTAGAGAAAGGTTTGGTTTGTGTACGTGGTCTTGGTAAGTGGGGATTGGATAGATATGTTATCAGTGGGCTATAGGTAAGGTTGGCACGCCTGTTGATAAGGGAAGGTATCAGTGAGGTGGTGGTTTTCTTTGATTAGTGACCGTTTTCTTTGACGATTTATTATTTTATTTGTTTTAGCTTTTTTTTTTTTTTATTTCTTCTATATCTTATCTTTTCTTTTTCTCTCCTCTTTCCTTTCTTTTTCTTCTATTTTTTATTTATTTTTTTGCATTATGGATTTCTGTGCCTTCAAGTTTGAACTAAGAATTTTACGTGATCTTAATTAAGTTAGCACATTCATTAATCTGTCTATTCATCTATTTGTCTAATTACCTCTCTATCTATCTATCTATCTCTACTTGTTCTTTCTATCTTCGTTTATTCACATTCCACCAATCGTCAATACATTTCATACATTACTATTTCCTTTTTTGGGCATATCTTATAATGCAACACGTTTCTTATCTTTATCTTACACATTGAGAGAGAGAGTGTACAATATCTAGACTCACTTGATAAACTGCTTCCTTATCCTCTTATCAGATGTGTCATGGGAATAGTGGTGGTGGTGGTAGTGGTGGTGGTAGTGGTGGTGGTGGTGGTGGTGGTGATGGTGTTGGTGGTGGGGGTGATGGTGGTGGTGATGGTGGTAGTGTCTTGGTTGCAAATGCTAATATACAGATTAATATACTATGCAAGACTTGTTTTTAATGTAAAGTTCAAAAGTTTAAATTCCAAGATGCGCATATCTCGGCACAAACGCCATTTCGATAATTACCCGAAGTTGCAAATTACCATAGTAAACAGTACGGCCATTTTCCAACATTACCTTAAGGTCATTGTAAGGAACCCGAAAGTCTATATTCTCTACCATTTTTCATATTTTACAAAGTTACTCAAGGATCATTTTAAGGAAGAAACCCAAAACTAGTTAATCTCTACCTTTTTCTTATTTTACAACGTCATCTGAAGAACAATTTGAGTTGGAAACCCAAAACAAATATCCTCAGCCATTTTTCTGAATTCAAAGCGTATTCGCCCCCCCACACTTACACACCCACTTAAAACCACAACAAACCACCTCACTTAAACCACTACAAACACCCCCTCACACACGCACTTCATTAACCATCAGGAACAAAACCAAACACGCAAATCTCATTATAACTTTTTAATACAAGACTCAAACGCTCTCACATATATACACAAACACTACAAACTTGTCACCCTCACAGCCTCTTCAGTAGTCTATAGTATTGCGGGCATCGAAGTCGTCAACGGTGGAGGGCTGCTGAGGCTCAAGGTGGTGGTGAATGAAGGACAGGTACTCATGAACGGGCGTGAAGACCTGGTGGGGGCGGCGATGTGGCTGTGGCTGGTTCGGGGACGGCCTATGTTGCCCCTCCTTGCCGTACGGGTCGCAGGAGTTCAGCGTGTGACCAATCCCCATCACGTACCACTTGTCACTATCGAACCGGTCGTCGCCGAAAGAGTTGATGATCCGGGAGTTGAAGAGGTGCAGCGGGGAAAGGAACGGCCCGCGGTACGACCTTCCCTGGTGCTTGTATGGGTCAGGCGGGCCATAGTGGTCGTTCCCAGGGCCATAGTCGTTCTTGATTCCGTGGGGCTTCGTGCTGCCTGGGCCATATTTGTCTCCAGGGCCATACTCGTTGATTCCGTGAGGCTTGGTGCTGCTGGGACCATAGGGCTTGTCCCCGGGGCCATACGGTTTGTCTGGATGGTGCAGTTTGTCCCCAGGGCCATAAGGTTTGTCCCCAGGGCCATAAAGTTTGTCCCCAGGGCCATAAGGTTTGTCCCCAGGGCCATAAAGTTTGTCCCCAGGGCCATAAGGTTTGTCCCCAGGGCCATAAGGTTTGTCCCCAGGGCCATAAGGTTTGTCCCCAGGGCCATAAGGTTTGTCCCCAGGGCCATAAGGTTTGTCTGGATGGTGCAGTTTGTCCCCAGGGCCATACGGTTTGTCCCCAGGGCCATACGGTTTGTCCCCAGGGCCATACGGTTTGTCCCCAGGGCCATAAGGTTTGTCCCCAGGGCCATACGGTTTGTCCCCAGGGCCATACGGTTTGTCCCCAGGGCCATAAGGTTTGTCCCCAGGGCCATAAGGTTTGTCCCCAGGGCCATAAGGTTTGTCCCCAGGGCCATACGGTTTGTCTGGATGGTGCAGTTTGTCCCCAGGGCCATACTTATCTCCTGGGCCATAATATTTATCATCACGATCATACTTGTCACCATGGCCATATTTATCCGCTGGGCCATATTTGTCTCCTGGGCCATAATACTTGTCGGGGCCATACTTATCACCAGGGCCATGATACTTGTCCCCGGGGCCGTGGTACTTATCTTCCGGGCCATATTTATCATGGCCATATGGACCACCTGAACTATATTTGTCACCGGGGCCATAATATTTGTCCCCTGGCCCATAGTAATCTCCAGGACCATATTTGTCACTGTGGCCGTAGGAGTCATGGCCATAGGAGTCCCCGTGGCCGTAGGTGTCATGGCCATAGGAGTCCCCGTGGCCGTAGGAGTCATGGCCATAGGAGTCCCCGTGGCCAAAGAAATCGTGTCTGTCGCTCGGCCCGAAGTGTTGCCCGCCGGCGCCGAAGGGGTCGTTGCCGAAGGGGTCGCCGCTGTAGAAACTCGCCTTCCTGCATACCAAGATGGGCGTGTCGTCATCCTGGAGAATTAAGAGCATGTCAAAAAACAGTCGAAGCGGCCCATTCAGAACTACCCCAAAATCAGAACACTCAAAATCAGTTACCCCTAAAACTAAAAATAAAATAATTACCCACAAATATAAGCCTTCTAAAGTAAACTAATCCAATATACGTATACTCAGTCCCCAATAAAAAAAAATTAAAAAAATTAATCTTGGTCGGGAAAAATATTGTCAGGAATATGTCAGAGCTTCCCAAAATCGAATCTTTATCAGACTCGCCAATATTCACTCACCAGGCAGGAGTCGGAATCGTAGGGCTCCGTGCAAATCAAGTCTACAATCTGGTTCCTGAAAAATAATTACGCCTTTAGAGTCACTCCCTATCTTTAGTGAATTCTATACTCGGTCAATCTATACAACTATGAACCAAGCATCAAACATATTCACTTAGAAGTTCCCAGTTAAACCCAAGTCGACGATCTGGGCCATGAAAAAAAATACGCAACTAGTCTCCCTTTTCTTGAGTGAATTCTATACTCTGTCAATCTATACAACTATGAACCCAGCATCAAGCATATTCACTTAGAAGTTCCCAGTTAAACCCAAGTCGACGATCTGGTCCATGAAAAACAATTACGCAACTAGTCTGCCCTTTCTTGAGTGAATTCTACACTCTGTCAATCTATACAACTATGAACCCAGCATCAAGCATATTCACTTAGAAGTTCAGTCAAAGCCAAGTCGATAATCTGGTCCATGAAAAAAATTACGCAACTAGAGTCTCCCTTTTCTTGAGTGAATTCTACACTCAATCAATCTATACTGAATTATGAACCCGGCATCAAGCATACTAAAGTCTCTTTCTTCATTCACTTCTCAGGTCTCGAGGAAGGGAAGGTGAAATGGAACGGCAAAAAAAAAATGGGACAAACAGAATAGGAGGAAGGAGAAGAGGATAAGGGAAGAGGGAGACGCAAAAGGAAGGGGGTCATTCGTCATCCACGTCTCTGTCAAACTCACTCCCAAAACAAGTACAGTAGAAATGGAACTAGGAATCAGTCGTCCTCTAAAACAAGACCCACTATCTCCCTTCCTCCATCTCCATCTCCTCGCTCCCTCCCAGCTCACTCGAAGTAGCCGTGGTGCTCGAAGGCCAGCTGGTGGGCCCCATATTCCTTATCGTAGCCTTTGCCCTCGTCCCGCCGATGCTCGCGTGCCTTGTCGTAGTACGCGCCCGTGTACCGCCGACAGTGCCCGCCGCCTAGGAAATCAGACTCGATGCGCTGAAGGACTCTCTTACTCTTGTCGTGCTGAAAGAGGGAGGAGGAGGAAGAACTATAGACGAAGTAATGAAAGTAAGGGAATTCGGACTCTTATGCTGGAGGAAAAAGGACGAACTATAGGCGAAGTAAATGATGGAAAAGGAAAAGTTACTAATGGATGGAGATAGCAGGGAATTCTTACTCTTGTCATGCTATAAAAGGAAAAACAAATGACGAATGATTGAGTGAATGAGAAAAAGCAAGAAGGGCGTATGGAAAAGTTACTAATGAATGGAGGTAGCAGGGTATCCTTACTCTTGTCACGCTATAAGAGATGGAAAAACAAATGACGAATGATTGAATGAATGAGAAAAAACAAGTAGGAAAAAGGAGGGAGAATGGAGAAAGAACTATAGACGAAGTAATAAAGATACGGAAATTCTAACTTGTGCTGGAGGAGAAAGGAGGATCAATAGACGAAGTAAATGATGGAAAAGGGAAAAGTTACTAATGAATGGAGATATGAGGGTATTCTTACTCTGGTCACGCTATAAGAGATGGAAAAACAAATGACGAATGATTGAGTGAATGAGGAAAAGCAAGTAGAGGATCGGTCACATAATTGGGCAAGAGAAATCAATTAATGGATAAGAAAAGGGCGGAAGAGAAAGAGTAACTGATAAATAAGGAACCAAATAGGGCATAAACTAAGGTCACCGTAAGAAAAGCTAAAGAATGGCGAAGATAATGGACGCGAAAGTAAATCTAATGCAAGAGTAACCGATGAATGGCGATACAAATTTGACACAACGAACCCAGAACCCAGAATCATGATAAAAGACTGCAGTACCTATCCTCGGCCATCCCACGGTGTAGCATTCCCAGGCGAAAAAACAAACACTAAAGTAAATCTAATGAAAGAGTAACCGATGAATGGCGATGCAAATTTGACACCACGAACCCAAGATCAAAACAAAAGACTGAAGCATCCTCGTCCACTCACCCCCCTCTTCGTGGACGGCCATCCCACGGTGTAGCATTCCCAGGCGAAAAAACAAACACTAAAGTAAATCTAATGAAAGAGTAACCGATGAATGGCGATACAAATTTGACAACGAACCCAAGATCAAAACAAAAGACTGAAGCATCCTCGTCCACTCACCCCCCTCTTCGTGGACGGCCATCCCACGGTGTAGCATTCCCAGGCGTCCGTGGCTTGGTAGAACACCCGGGGGAAGGGGAGGCAGCCCAGGCCGATGTGGGGGTAAGTATCCACGTCCAGCTTCCGCTCGAGTTGCAGCAGCGCCACGTCGTGCATGATGGAGGTGGACTTGAAATCTGGACAGTGAGAACAAAAAGTCGCTGCAGAGGTCAAAACATTCACTGCACATGTAAAAAAGTCACTAAAGAAAAAAGTAAGTACATAGGTAAAAACTAGTGTTACAGGTGCCAATATAAGCTTTTTTACAGTAAAGGAGACCGTTCTGCGTGAGAATCTACAGTAAAGAAAACCCCTGCACAGTAGCCCCTCGAGAAAAAAACAACAACATTCAAGTGGAAGAAAAATTGCTGCAAAGTTCACGAGTATATCAATTTTGGACAATATAAAGAATGGATTCCATTTTAATTTTGCAATGTCCTTTGGGAGGGTCTTTGCCGAGCTCCTGAGACTGGCTCGCCGAACCCATGTTAAGAACCACTGATCGAGACATTGAGCTTTTTCAGAGATTTTTTTTTACGTTAAAAAAAAAAGCTACAGAGTACCTGAAAACCTATTAGAAATGTGTCAAGGGCCATTAGCTGTTGACTGAAATAAGCTTCAATGGACGAGACGAAATTAATAGCGATAGGTAGACAGGCAGAGGGCGAGGGCGGCACCTGCTCATCAAACTACGCACGTGCTTACCTGGGTGGATAATTACGTCGTTGACAGTCACCAGTTTAGTCTCCAGGAACTGCCCTTCGTCGTCGTTGAGGTCCCACTCGCCGAGGGACACCTGGGGAACGATGAAGACAATATTCCTTTAGAACAATTAACTTTCGATTACTTAACTCAATTTTCCACATCATTTTCCCTTTCATGGACCTCAATAACTATAATAAATGAATGAAAAACCGTTGATCTGGCGTTAAATCATCACTAGCCGAGACAGATCACAAGAAAACCCCGAATTAAGCCACCAAATTCACTACTAACTTAACCCAACCCTCACGCATTTCAATCTACAGACCAGTCCAAGTTTACCTTTCTCCTACTCTTCCTCCGTTTCTCCGTCACCAACTCACCGAGAAGTCGCCGTTGCCGGAGTAGATGACGCAGTGGGCCGAGGTGAGGACGTAGCCGGGGTGGATGAGGACGCCGGAGCACGCGAAGGACAGCACCACGCCGTCCTTGTACGTGCTGGGCTGCAACACCGCCACCTGGACGCGGGGACACCAGGTAAGGAGTCGAAACTTATGACACCAGTTCGAGCCCCACTGATTTCCTAGTTACAATTTTTTCTTTACTGTAACAGCCTTTCTTTTACATCAGGTTTTCCCTAGTTTTACCTTTCCTCTTCCTCTTTCCGCACTCTTTTTCCCTTTAACTACATTTCGTCCTCGTATTTTAACTATTTTTTTTTATACATCTCTCCTTACTTCAACTTTTTTCCCTTCCCCTTCATCGCAAGCACTTTTCCATACTCCCAATTCTTCCCTTACTCTATTCCTCATCTTTATATAATTCTTCTTACTCTATTCCTTATCTTTATACAACAGATTCCTATACACCTTCCCATGCTGGCAGGATATTTTCTTCCTATTTATCGCAAGTTCTTCCCCTTCCCCCTACTTGCATTACTTTCTATCGCAGCAACTAATCTCCCAACTCTAACAAAACCTCAATGTCTTTCTCTCAGCTAAAATGGGTATATCAAACACTCCCGTAGCTGAATTGGTAACAAACCTCAATCTCTTTCCCTCGGCTAAAATGGGTATATCAAACGCTTCCCGTGGCCGAATTGGGTACATCAAGCTCCCACCCCCGATACTCACGTGCCAGGGGAACTCTCCGTACTGCGCCTCCTCGTCGTCATAGCCCACGTCGTTGAAGGATCGCGCCAGGACGCCTCGCTCCAGCCGCTGCCCGCATGGCACTTTCTTGGCCGTCGGCACCAGGTTTGTCGAGCGGCTGAAACAAACGAAGTACTGAAGGAGGAGGGAGTGAAGAAAGACTACGATATTGAGGAGCAGAAAGAGAGGGAGGCTGCTAAAAAGAATAAGGAGGAGAAAGTGGGAACAAAGAAAACGGGAACAAAGAAGAAAACGGGAACACGAGGCCCAGAATCACTCACATGGGCATCTCGCAGACGTTGGCGGTGCTGGGTCCGGTGCAGAGGTCGTTCGGGAGGAGGTGCCAAGCGTAGCTGTTCTTGCCGCTCCGCACGTAGGCGACGCAGCTGTACTGGTTGGTGCCGCTCTGCTTGTCCGGCTCCCCCTCGGCCCAGAAAGTCTCGTTGTTGTAGTAGTCAATGGGCTTGCCTGGAAGAGAATGGTAGTTGCACGGGGTTACGGTCTTGTGGTTGAGAGACGAAAGAACAGTGCGGGGTTGCGGTCTTGTAGTTGAGAGAAGAAAGATGACATACAAGGAAGACGAGATGAGGGAGAGAGCGAAGAAAGAAGAGAAGGGAGACAGGAGAGGAGAGAAATGAGAGGAGAAAAAGAGCGAAGAAAGAAAATGGAAGGGAGAAATGAGGAGAGATCAGAGAGAAGAGAAAAATCGAAGAAGGGAGAGAAAAGAGAAGAGAAGAGAGAAAGAGCGTAGAAAGAGAAGGGAGACAAGAGAGGAGAGAGAATAGAGAAATGAGGAGAGAAGAGAAAGAGCGAAGAAAGAAAAGAGAAGAGAGACGAGAGAGAATAGAGAAATGAGAGGAGAGGAAAGCGAAGAAAAAGAAGAAGGGAGACAGAAGAGAGGAGAGAAAAGAAATGACAAAGCGAAGAAAGAAGAGAAGAAAGAAGAGAGGGAGATACGAGAGGAGGAGAACGAAGAGAAAGAAGGAAAAACTAGAAAAATAATGAAAAGGAAAAAAACCGAAGAAAGATGAAGGAAAATGTTTGAAATGAGACTCAAATATTACTCCGTTAAGATATAAATCGTATTACATAAAGAAAAAATAACGAACTATTTGTACGACTTTTTTAAGCTGTCGTACTGCACTCACTCGCCTTTACCGAACTTCACTAAAACAATGGATCCTCCCTCTTACCGTTCCTAAATCGTGTTACTTGAAGGAAAAAAACGAACCATTTGTACGAATAAGATAACCCGCCGAACGTACAAGACTTCATTCACTTTTTCCCCAACCCTTCACCAAAACAATGGATCCTCCCCCTTACCGTTCTCCCAAAAGAATTCATCCTCCTCGGGCTTGTACTGGAGGCCGATGACGTACTTCCTGTCCTCCACCTGCAGCTCCTCGGTCAGCAGGAAGCCCATTATGAAGTCGTGAACCTCCATCCCCGACACCACGGCCTGACGCGAGTACTGGCAGGGGTTGTGCGAGAAGAAGTAGAACGATCGGCCGACCCTCTCCGGCTGGGGGAAGGGATGCAGAGTGCCGAGGAGGTCCAAAGCTGAGGGGAAGAGAGATTCGTGTAAAAGTTGATCTTGCGTGAAGGTATATCAAACCCTCCCTTCCTTTCTGCAACGGTGGGGTATGTTTATTCTTTTCAGAGAAATTTTGCGTCAGTCATGAATTTGACCCCAAGATCAAAGTCTATAAATGGATGAAGGGCTTTAATAAAGGGAATGTGAATAAGATTTTAATAGTAAAAGAGCCAGGTAGGACGCGTGGCAATGGTTTTAAGTTAGACAAATTCAGATTTAACAGACATAAGCAAGAATTGGTTCACCAATAGAGTGGTGGATGAATGGAACAGGCTTGGGAGCCATGTTGTGGGTGCCAATACCATAGACACATTCAAGAAGAGGTTAGATAAAGCCATGGATGGTTAGGTAAGGTGGGGTGGAGTGTACAGGAGCTGCCTTGTATAAGCCGACCGGCCTCTTGCAGACTCCTTATGTTCTTATGACTCACCCTTGTGGCAAGTGACTGGCTGGGTGTCGGGGTAGGTCAGCTTCACCCAACAGTCCCGCTTGCTGGGTTTGTGGATGCTCGTGGACCCGGGGGCTGCGAGAAGGGACAAGGAAGAGTTAAGAGGTGTACACGTTTGAAATAAAAAAGAAAGGATGGATAGAAAATAAGTGAATAAAAAAAAGATTGGAGAAACAGGAAAAACAAATGTCAAAAGGAAAAGTGTAAACGAAGAGATAAATCAACAAAATTTTCCCTTATACTCTATCCTTATACAATTGTTTTGAGGGAACAGTATAAGGGAAAATATACTCAAACACAACACTTATTTGAGGGAAGAGTAAAAGGGAAAAGTGCAAAATTTTCCTTATGCTCTTCCATCAAACAATAGAAAAACATTGCCACCCGCTCCCACACTCCCTGGCTGTCCTGACCCACCTCCGTAAGTGTTCTTGCTGTAGAAACTGTAGGTGGGCGTGGCGCAGCATATACTGTTCTCGCTCTGGCCACACCGACTCTCGTAGCTCCCTGAGAAAAGATATTTATGACGCAAGATTTTCCTAGTAATTAAAAAGTTCATTAGTGTACACATATCCACCGCTCCCCAGCAGTGATAATTTATATTTCTGGTTAAGCATAAAATGAACTTGCAAATGCAGATATGAAGCAGATATTAATAAAACAAATCCATTTCTATTTTTTTTTAGATGAATAGCACTCTACTTTTTTCCTTTGAGCTATGTCTTTTAATGTTAAATCAAAATAGTCCCTGCCTCCTACACCCAACCCGCGGCTCTGTCCCGCCCTCACCGTCCTTGCAGAAGAATGGCAGCGCCGTCTCCGTGCACTTAATCTTCCGGAGCCGCAAGCACTCGGACTTCCGGTCGAGGGAGAAGGCCAGGCAGCCGTCTTCTTGCCGCACCAAGTCCCGGTTCTCCTTCGAGCAGTTGGCCTGACGCAGCAGCCTGGGAACACGCGAAGAAGTGAAAAAGAGTTGAAAAGCCTCTCCCATTATCAAACATTCTATTCCCTTCCCTTCTAATGCCTCTGTGCTCTTAGAATTCTCGGGAGAAGACGATTACCGCAATGACAGCAGCCTCGTACGCCGCTGAAGGCCACTTAAGGTCCCAAAAATACCGAGAAACGCGAGTAAGAAGAGAGTTGAAAAGCCTCTCCCAATTATAATTCTCAACATATTCTATTCCCTTCCCTTCTAGTGCCTCTGTGCTCTTAGAAATCTCGGGAGAAGACGATTACCGCATTGACAGCACCCTCATACACCGCTGAAGGCCGTGAAAGGCTTGAAAAGTCTCTCAGTATCACCAGGTTCTATTTCCTTCCCTTCTACTGCCTCTGTCCTCTTAGAAAGCCCGAGAGAAACCGATTACCGCATTGACAGCAGCATCATACACCACTGACAGCCACTAAAGGTCCCTAAAAGCCTGAGAACACGCGAACAAGTGGAGTTGAAAAGCCCCACCCCAGCACTCCATCCCCACTGTCAAAACCCTAGGACTCCACCACTCGAATTTTCACTACTTGCCACTCCACGATCCACTCCTCCCACTCCGATACAAGCACAACTCCCACTCACTTCTCCCACTCAATCTCCTCCCCGGTCGACAGCCACTCCCATCGGTCGTTGTCCTTCTCCCAGCGCGCGTCCAACATGAAGAGGTCGTAGTAGTCGCCGGCGTGTCGCTCCACATAGTTGTAGAAGTGCGTCCACTCCTGCGGGAAGGAATCTAGTCGTTCAATTTGCGGCACGAAGCTTAGGATTGGATTGCCTTTAACCCCGATTTTGAAAGCATATGGTTACTCAATATTCAATTTGCGGCACGAAGCTTGGGATTGGATTCCCTTTAACCTCGATTTTGAAAGCATATGATTACTCAATATTCAATTTGCGGCACGAAGCTTGGGATTGGATTGCCTTTAACCTCGATTTTGAAAGCATATGATTACTCAATATTCAATTTGCGGCACGAAGCTTGGGATTGGATTGCCTTTAACCTCGATTTTAGGAGCATATGGTTACTCAATATTCAATTTGCGGCACGAAGCTTGGGATTGGATTGCCTTTAACCTCGATTTTAGGAGCATATGATTACTCAATATACAATTTGCGGCACGAAGCTTGGGATTGGATTGCCTTTAACCTCGATTTTAAAAGCGTACGATTACTCAATATTCAATTTGCGGCACGAAGCTTGGGATTGGATTGCCTTTAACCTCGATTTTAAAAGCATATGGTTACCCAATATTCAATTTGCGGCACGAAGCTTGGGATTGGATTGCCTTTAACCTCGATTTTAAAAGCATATGGTTATTCAATATTCAATTTGCGGGACGAAGCTTGGGATTGGATCGCCTTTAACCTCTATTTTAAAAGCATATGATTACTCAATATTCAATTTGCGGGACGAAGCTTGGGATTGGATCGCCTTTAACCTCTATTTTAAAAGCATATGGTTACTCAATATATCAGTCATAACTCAAAACTAAATATTAACAAAGATTACAGAAATTGCTCAGAAAACTATAGTAACCAAGATTACATAAATAAGTGATAAAATGTCAACAAACTAACAGATTACGAATAGTGGTAAGATATGAATGAGCCTCCTCCCCTTCCTCCTCCTCACCTTGGAGCTCTGGAAGTAGTAGGGCCTCGCTCGGACCTTCCTGCAGTAGTCCACCACCTGCGCCTGTGTCCGCGGCTCCACTCTCTTCTTGAACGCATTCAGCACACACAGGCTGTCGTGGGGCGTGAAGTTGATGGGGCACACGCGGCCCTCGGGGTACCCGCCTGCAGGGACACGAAGCTCACGGGGTTAGTCTTTCACGACCCGAAATGTGTATAAAAAAATACATGGTCGTTAAATTAATACTAGCCATAATAGGAGAACCAACGCACAAATTTAAAACTAATGAAAAAAAAAAAAAGCTGCTCAAAGTTTGCGGTTAGCCTACTTTACCATTATTTTTTTATAGTAAAGGAAACAGCTCAAGGGATAAAAAAAATAATGGAAAAAAAGCCCGCAAATCACAGCTATATATATAAAAAAAAATTGGGGAGTGGCCAAAAGGGGTCCATTTCGGGAGGAGAGATGTTCCGATACTCTCATTTTTTTTTACAACAAAGGAAGCAGCTCAAGGGCACAGAAAAAAAAAAGCCCGCTAATCGCTGCTCCCATAAAAGAACCAGAAGAGGTGGCCAAAAGCAAGGTCAAATTCGGGAGGAGAATGAATTAATTAACTACATAAAGGCCTCAAAACTATCACAAGTATACCTAAAAATAGCTATTCCTCCATGAACATACCCGCATAGTCACAGATTAATGAAAATTGACACCCACCACCGACAGACCACGATCCAAAGTGTTCACAGTTATAACAGTGTAAAACAAAACTATTACAAACATTTCTATTCATTCATAAACCCGGAAACTTATACCGGTGTACTTCAATATCTTTTTTTTGCACTTGAGCAGTCTACTTTGTCGTATAAGAAAAGCAAATGCAGACTCGATAGACTAACAGACACTTAAAACACACACACACACACACACACACACACACAAACAGACACTTAAAACACACACACACACGAACAGACACTTATAACACACACACACGAACACACTTAAAACAAAAGACACGAACAGACACTCCAGGCACCCACCCGGCGTCTTGGCCACGCAGTCCTCCACGGGCACGCAGGTGAGGGTCTGGCTCATGCACTCGTCACGGTAGTACTCGGGGTCGTAGGTGGAGCTGTAGCGGTGGTCGCGGAAGTGGACCTCGCGGCGGCCGACACCCTTCCCGCTGCCGCCGCCTCCGTGTGGGCGTGGGGGCGGCCGAGAGTGGGCTGGTGGGTGAGAAGGTTGGCCAGTTCGTACAGCGTCACTCAGTAATAAAGAGTAAAACAATGGTCACGTGACTTTCAGGACACTAATAACTGGTAGACCGGCTAATCACAGTGACTTGTTTACTTGCAACAATAAACTATTAATCATCAATCTGACGTAATTTCTTGATGTATAAAAAAAAAACAGTGGCAGATGAATTGTGGGTTTTTATTTATACACTAATAACTGTCACTAACTGAAAGAAAAAACTTTACTATCAGAATATAAATAATTAGTCAATCTTCCTAATATATAAATAACAATTACATGGTTTTCAGGCCACTAAGTTTTGTCATTCTAACAAGCATAGACGGAAATTAAGTGACTTCCAGGTCGCAAATATTATTAAACTCAAAAGATCAGATCGAAACACTCACCACCGCTGGGCATGGCCGTCGCTGTCTGGCCCGCAACACCCTGAAACACAAGACATGCGTGTTCTAATGCTGCCATGGAACAACAAGATAAATACTAACTTTGCGAGCCATTGAACGCTATGAACTGTTTAATTTCAGCGCGTCGCTCAACAACGCTTCGAACGGGGAGTCGAGCGTTCGAATCCATGAACCGCAAATGATAGCCCGTTCCAACCTAGACCTAAATTAGTTCACCTTGTTCATTAACTGACTGGGAAATACAAGTTGCAACCCGACAGATACGCCCTAAAGCCCCACACGTTCAGTAATTCCCATGGTCACTCGATACTCAATAGGCATTAACAAAAAAAACTATATATCTTGAGAAAATGCTCTAATAATAACTGGTTCTAATAGATTTTCAATAACAATCAATTAATCACAGTGACAGGCAATAACACTCTTCTGAATTGTCCATTATTCCCACGAGTGTTTGAAAAGTAGGTGTGAACATCAGACTTAAATCTATCCACCCTAACACCTCGTAGCAACACAACTATCCAGCCCAACATCTCGTAGCAACACAACTATCCAGCCCAACATCTCGTAGCAACACAACTATCCAGCCCAACATCTCGTAGCAACACAACTATCCAGCCCAACATCTCGTAGCAACACAACTATCCAGCCCAACATCTCGTAGCAACACTATCCAGCCCAACATCTCGTAGCAACACTATCCAGCCCAACATCTCGTAGCAACACTATCCAGCCCAACATCTCGTAGCAACACAACTATCCAGCCCAACATCTCGTAGCAACACAACCACCCACCACAGCGATAACGAACGCAATCCAGGTGACGCAGGAGGCCATGGCGAGGGTCGAGTCTCCACCGACCACGCGAGGTAATGGACGACTGGCCCTCCACTCCTCGGCCACTCCCACTTTTGGTTCCCTTTCCAGATGGCGCCACCCGTTCGAACCACTTCCATTCGTTCCACCGTTTGAACCACCTCCTTCCATTCGCTCCACTGACATAACCTCGACTCAACAGCATTTCCACATGAGAAAATAATGAACATGACTAATAATGGGTACTTTGATCATTCTAAGAGCCATATTTAAAGACACACATATTTGACAGGGCATCATAATTATTAAACCACCTCCTTCCACTCGTTCCACCGCCATAACCTCGACTCAACAGCATTTCCACACACACACAAAATAATGAACATGACTAATATGGGTACTTTGATCATTCTAAAACCCATATTTTGATGAACATTTCCCCACGCACACACACATTTGACAAGGCATCATAATTCTCGAACCACCTTCTTTCATTCGCTCCACCGCCATAACCTCGACTGAACAGCACTTCCAAACACAAAAAAATAATAAACATGACTAATAGTGGGTACTTTGATCATTCTAAGAGCCATATTCATAGATATTTCGCCGCCCACAGATAGATAGATTGATGATTTATTGACTACAGCACAGTGGATACATATTAATAAAGATATACATTACAAGTATAAACTCAAGTCCAGCACAATATCATTCAGAAAAAATCAGAAATACCCTCCCCCCCCACCCCCCCTATAGGGCATCATGATTCGAAGTGTTGATAAGTTTATATACTCTTCGTGTGATATTTGTTTGAGCAAAGCGGATCAGTTGTAACCATTAAGAAACAGAACTACCATTTTAAGCAAGATATTGCTACACGGTATTCTTCCTTTTCATGCCAGCCTCGGCTGAAGGGAGTGGTGGTCATTTTCAAAACAGGTAGGTATGCAGGGCGTACTTAGACTTTCTTGACAAATTTACAGGCCAATATATCTCGACTGGTAGGAGCTGTATTACAATTTTGGGGCCAGAAATGGTTTTCTCGACACTTTTTTTTTGACAAGGGGAGTCCCCATTTACAAAGAAATAATCCCGAATAACGAAAATAGGTTTTCAGATTTTGGTCGAAAAAGGATTGATTGATTGATAGTTTATTGTTGCAAGTAAAACAACAAAGGAGAAGGGAGGAGCATGCCATCCCAACCCCCAGGCAGTACAGAGTGTGATTATACAACTAAGGACACATGTGTAAGTAGCACCAGGAAACTAAAAAGATACAATGGTAGGGGACAAGTGCTAAAAAAAAATAAAGGCCTTGATTTAGCCAAGGGAGCAGACATAAGGGACTGTACATATGGTGATCCTGGTAGGTAGTTGTCCTCCTGCCGCTAACTTTGCAGCAGGCCAAAATCTCGGCTGGTAGGCTCTGGGTATCGCAATTTCGAGGCCATAAATTGCTTTCTCGACACTTTTTTTTTTTTTTAACAAGGAGAGTATGTCCCCACTTGCAAAGAAATAATCCCGAATAAAGAAAATAGGTTTTCAGATTTGTCGATAACGGATCCTGCTGATCTTCCTGGTGGTGGCGGAGTAGTAGTAGGCCTAGTTGTCCTCCTGCCACAAATTTTACAGGCCGGTATCTCGGTTATTAGGCTTGGTATCGCAATTTCGAGTCCAGAAATGGATTTCTCGCCACTTTGTTTCTCCAGAGGTCCTTATTTGTAAGAAAATAGTCTCGAATAACGAAAATAGGTTCAGATTTTGATCGAAGAATCTCCGCGGCATCGCTGATTAAGGAGGCCCCGTGAGCGCCTCCCTCCCTCCCTCCTTCCGCCGCTCACAGCAACTCTTTCCAAAGGCCAAAAAGGTTATAAATCTGGTTCTAATGAGCGTTCTTTTAGGCTCAGTGTACAGAGGAAGGGCCAAACTACCACCAGGGCCATGAAACCACCCATGAAAATGCGTCAAACCCCTACGAAAGCCTTACCAAATGCCCTCACTCAGTCGCGCACGGTCAGTTGGTCCTCCTCGGTACCTCCATGTACAGGTGACGCCCGCGTTACCTGCCCGCCCACTCTGTCTCCACGCCCACCTGTCCCTCGTCCTCCATAACCTCCTCAGCCCTTGTCCCTCTGCGAATAGTGTAAAGTATTGGGCCTTATTTAGAGTGTCCATTATTGTCTCGGCGTGTGTGGCGTACGACTGTGCCCGTGGTGGTGGTGGTGATGGGCAGTGACAGTGGTGGTGTTGAAGGGCAGTGACAGTGGTGGTGTTGAAGGGCAGTGACAGTGGTGGTGGTGATGGGCAGTGACAGTGGTGGTGTTGAAGGGCAGTGACAGTGGTGGTGGTGATGGGCAGTGACAGTGGTGGTGTTGAAGGGCAGTGACAGTGGTGGTGTTGAAGGGCAGTGACAGTGGTGGTGATGGGCAGTGACAGTGGTGGTGTTGAAGGGCAGTGACAGTGGTGGTGTTGAAGGGCAGTGACAGTGGTGGTGTTGAAGGGCAGTGACAGTGGTGGTGTTGAAGGGCAGTGACAGTGGTGGTGTTGAAGGGCAGTGACAGTGGTGGTGATGAAGGGCAGTGACAGTGACCCTCAAAGTAAGATGAAGTGAAGAAAAGAAAGCAGAAAAAAAGACTGAGATTCAAAAGTGTCTTGAGGTACAGAAAAAACAGAGCTATATATAAGTGTGCACAGTAAAGTATATATAAGTGTATGCAGTGAAGTATCTAAGTGAAGAAGACTCAAGGATGACCTATAGGAAGCGATACACAGCAGAACAGGTCAAAAGAAGAAAATTAATAAGATACCTATGCCTGTCGGTCTTCAGGTGGGCACAGGTGGGCTGAGTGACCTACCTGGCCGCCAACACAGGAGCCAGCGAGGGATTAATGTGAGTGTTAACATTATTATCATTTATTTCAGTATCTTTAATGGGCCTTTAGATAGTTAGGTTGTTAGTATGATAAGTTTTCCATCTCTCTTTTTCTCATACATTCTTTTTCTATTGCGTTTTAAGACGTTTGATGTGTTGGTCCGTAGTTTCTTTTGTATCACCAATTGCAGGGTAAAAAGAATGGCTTGTGATAAATATGCAGCCTTCCCCACTGTCCCCCCATGCACTGTAGTAATGGTAGTAGTAGTAGTAGTAGTAGTGCACCATCATATTTTTATTATTTCATCATTATCATTATTAATATCATTTATCTTGAATGAAACGCTTGGGTATTTTGTGCTTTTTTATTGCATTTCTTGGTAATGACACTGAATACTTAGAAATTAGAATGCAAAACACAGCAATTTGAGGCATTATAACTAACCTCGTTTGGGGGCACAGAGTTGTTAGTCGCCGGATTGCCTTGGCTCGGCAGGGCGGCAAGACTCAAGCTTTCCCTAATCACAAACTGTGGAACACCGCCACCTCTGTGTCTCCATTCCTCACACACACACACACACACACACACAAACACACACACACACACACACATGCACACACACACACACACACATGCACATGCACACACCAACTGAAATAGCATGTGCCAAAATTATACTACACAAATTTAAAGAACTACCGTATATAATTTGACAAGATATGAAACATTATGAATTCAACTAAATCCAATAATGATACAGCTAGTTAAGAACACACACACACACACACACACACACACACACACACACACACACACACACGCACATGAGAGAGAGAGAGAGAGAGAGAGAGAGAGAGAGAGAGAGAGAGAGAGGATTTGACGTTAGGCAGACAATATTACAGAAAACAATAATTAGAATTTCGTAATATATCACATTTTACGACCCTCTCACATAAAAAAAATTCATGGCAGCATATCACATCTCATGAAATATTACTTATATCATCCATTTATAAACCATTGACCATAGAATATTATCAGTTCACTCTAGTATTAATATCTATAGACCCATATCTCGGGAAGGGGAGTTGAGGGTCTTGGTACATAGAACAGCTTAAAGAACTCCATTTTAAACCAGCCAGACCTCTCTCCCCTTACTACAAGCCACAAGAACCTGATCCTGGCTCTCTCCCCTTACTACAAGCTACAAGAACATGATCCTGATGTTAAAAGTTTGGGTGGTGCTCCATAGAAAAGAAGACAGAGGAAGTTGTGTGTGTGTGTGTGTGTGTGTGTGTGTGTGTGTGTGTGTGTGTGTGTGTGTGTGTGTGTGATTCTGTCATGCAGGAAATTTGCTTAGGGATGGAGACACAGAATTTTATGCAGTAGGAATGAAGCAAAATATAACACACACACACACACGCACACACACACGCACACACACACTCACACTCACACTCACACACATAACCCTCATTTTCTAGGGATTTTATTTAACTACATCTCACACACACACACACACACACACAGACACACTCACACTCACACTCACACACATAACCCTCATTTTCTAGGGATTTTATTTAACTACATCTCACACACACACACACACACACACACACACACACACACACACACACACACACACAGACACACTCACAAATAGCCGCAGTTATAGTCAAGCGAATAGTACGGCCACAGCTCTAACTGGCCCTATAGCTTCTCAAAATCATATCGGATAGAACTTCATGCGTAGTTAAAAGTCGCTTCCTATAACCCCAAGAGCCTGCAGTAATAAGAGAGGTGACAGTGGCGGCAGTTACAGCGCGATCATAACTGCGGTTGAAGTATGAATGTTAAGGGCGTCAAAGCCGAAAGTTACGTTAGGCTCGGTCTATGGCTATACAAATCTGTCTGTCGCTCTGGAGGTTCTGCTGTTGACAAGCCAAAGCTGTTCCTGGTTATTATTATTATTATTATTATTATTATTATTATTATTATTATTATTATTATTATTATTATTATTATTATTATTTTTGGCTAGCATTTCTCACTCATGTTGTGTTCCTTACTGGCTCATCAATTTCCATCTCGACTTCTGTATATACTCTTGTAAAAGGTGATTTTTTTTAGGATTTCATAACAGCCAAGTTGAATTAGGGGTTCATTTTGGCATGGATACTGCTTTTCCTACTACATACTACTATACTACTACTACTACTACTACTACTACTATTTTTCTTCCTCAATTGACCCTATCACAGTCCTGAGTAGGGTGGCTTTTACACAAGAATGTACGGTTGTGATTTGTATAACATCCTGAATCATACATTGTGAATTCATGCCTCTATTGTTGTGAACTCCATGCCAGACCTCTCTCCTCTTACTACAAGCCACAAGACCATGATCCTGGCTCTCTCCCCTTACTACAGGCCACAAGACTCTGATGCAATGGGAAGAAACACTAATACACAGAATGTCGTCTTTCGGAAACACTTCGAGTCACCCAGCTTGGCCATATCAACAGGCAGAACTTACTTTATGCCATATTAAATCCCAGATAACATGCATATAAATTACATACAGATTTCTAATGAATTACAAACTGTACTCAAATTGTATACCATAGACTTCTTGAGTAGTGAGAAGCTGTGTTCCTTCCTTGAGCCTAGTACAACCATCCATACAAGTATATTATCACATTTTGTTTATCTCTGTAAGTTATATAATCGTAATCATCAGCCAATACTAATCAACTGTACAGCAAAGGCCTTTCCCAACATACTCCACCTCCTCTGATGCTGGTATTTGTTAATTCCCTCTTCTCCCTCCCTCCCTCCCTCCCTCCTTCCTTTCTTCCTTCATGTCTGCTCAGGTAATGGTTCTAATTTCATCTCTACCTGGTGTGCTTCTTATTTCAAGGCTCTCCATCTCTCTGCCTGTAAGCCGTTGTTAGTTCTACCTTGTCCATCCTAGTATAAGTATATTCCTTGTTCATCCTGTGACTGAAGCCTCTATATAGGTAGTACTCAATTCTATGATGAGTGAGTGTGTGTCTGTACAGTGCAGCTTTGGCGACCCAACAAGCTCTTCTTTTCCATGATAAACTTTAATAAATGAAAGATGAACAGGATAAAGTTAATACATGAGTCTATAGTACAGTGCAAGTTTGGCTTATCTATGGACCCAGGGTACCCGACAAGCCCGGTTATATGCTCCTTAAGGGGTGGCTTTTTCCATGCTTAGTTCTGTGGCATAAAAATGGCAGAACCTCCATTGGTCTGTATACAGTTTTGGCTTATCTACCGCCAGTGGCACATCTATTTTCTACTCCTCCGTTCTTCTCTTCATCAGTTTGGCAGATTCTTTGTTACCATTTCCTTCCGCTGGTCAAAGTTATCGGCTGCTCAGTGTGCCCCAGGGGTCGGTCCTCTGCTGGAGCCGGAAGCTGCAATGCCCTGCTCGATGCTCCCATCCTGAAAGGCGGAAATAATAATCAGCATAACAATAGTGGTTGCCTAGAGGGAGTGTGGACAACTGGTGACCCTTCCCTTTTATAGGACTGAGGAATATATGATAAAGGTTGCTATGAGGGATGCTTCTTTAGGTTATCTATCTAACTAAGCACAGTAAAGGATGATAAACTTGACAGAAAGATAATAGCATGTGTCTACCCTATGTCACTGTCTCTGGGTATGTTTCTTAACCCCTTGACTGCAGATTTCCTACAAGCAGACCTCACCAAGCTGCAGGAATGGATAAAAAAGTGGCTGCTACAATTCAATGAAGAAAAATGTAAAGTCCTGCAGCTTGGGAGGGGATATCCAGCATACCAATACCACATGGGAAACACTCCACTATCCACTACAGAGGCAGAGAAAGACCTGGGAGTGTATGTTACCAGGCTACCAGTGAAGGGATATCCAGCACACCAATACCACATGGGAAACACTCCACTATCCACCACAGAGGCAGAGAAAGACCTGGGAGTGTACTGTGTTACCAGGCTACCAGTGAAGGCCATATCCATGCCAGTCACAGCGGACGGGTTAACAAGGCAATGTCTACGCTGTCTCAATCTCAGGGGTATGCTTCTTAAGCTTATCACCATACCCAAGTACCCAGCAAGCACAGAAAGGAGAGATGCACTAGACAGCGAGGTGGTAGGAAGCCGAGAGCGGGCGGGCAGGTTTGGCGAGTGAGTGCGTGACTTTCCGTCGAGCTTTTACCTGTGTGGCCGGGGAGGTCAGGGCTGGACTGGGGCTCTGGAAGGAAGGAGAAGCATTAGTACAGGTTATACCACCTCTGATCCTAAGCCAGGCATCCATTTATTGTCTCTAGTGAGGGAAGGAGTACTTGAAGATTAGGGACTTAGCTAATATCAATGCTGCCATACTTATACTATTAATATTATGAAAGTTTCCCCTCTAACATGTATTCTCTGGTGTGAGGGAAGGAGTGGCCTTAAAGATTAGGGACTTGGCTAATATCAACGCTGCCATACATATACTATTGATATTATGAAAGTTTCCCCTCTAACATGTATTCTCTGGTGTTAGGGAAGGAGGACCCAAAACAGGGACTTAGCTAATACTGATATCCATACTGTGTTTACTAACGGCATTGTAAACTATGTGAGAAAGTCTAGGTGAAGATTCTTGCAGGAAATTAAGTATAGGACATAATGACAAGCCTGTGTATTACTCCCTCTATTACTAATGCCATTGTGAACTGTTTATCAAGAGTGTAAACACAGATCTTAAACAGTTTCCGTAGCACCAAAAAGTAAGGGAGTTTTTAGCTGATCATTAAACTCCTTCCTCTCTGTTCTGTATCTTGCCAAGCCTAACATGAGCTTCAGAAACTTGTCCCTCTTAAAAATATAGCTAACCGCCAATACACAAGAGGTCACGGCCACCCTAGAGGAGGCTTTGTAGTGCTGACTTGCCTGATGGGCGAGCCTCCCATAACCCATTTAGCCAGTGGGTACCTCTTTGGCCGACTGGTAAAGGAGTGTTGCCTGGATTAATATTTCGTGTGTTTCGTTACACACAGTAGTCGTGTGAGAGCATAGAAAAGAGAAAATCCTTACATTTCACTGGTGGCAAGGCGGTGGCATCCTCTCCTGTGGTTCTGTTGTGTCACCCCGAGAGGGTAACAGGTAGAGTGATGGCCCATGCTCTCCGAAGTCCATAGAAAATGGGAACTCAACACACAGAAATTAATCTAAATGGGAATGGGGAGCCGTGTAGTGCTGACTTGCCTGATGGGCAAGCCTCCCATAACCCACTTAGCCAGGGGGGCACCTCTTTGGCCGACTGGTAAAGGAGTGGCTCTCCTGTTACGCTGGTCGCGGGTTCGATCCCCGGCGCCGGCAAAGCCTTCCCTTGTCTGGATTAATTTCTCGTGTGTTTCGTTACGCAGAGGTCGTGTTGGAGTATAGAAAAGAGCAAAATCCCGGCATTTCAGCTTAACCCTTCCTTACCTGTGTGCGCGAGAGGTTGGCCTCGGATGAAGCCTTACTAGTTGGAGTTTGACACGGCGAACCTTGCACCTGTTTCAAGTAGTCCTTGTCGTCAAATATTTTTTTATCCCCTCCACCTGCCTTGTGCTGGACGTTGTTTAGTGAACCAACCTTGCTGGCGGCCTTCTCCTTGAAATCCAGCTTCTTGTTCTCAATCTGGAAGGCAAAAAGATATTGGGTTAGGTTAAGTTGTTGGGTTAAGCTGGTATGCCTAGGAGGGGGTTAGGGAGAGAGAGAGAGAGGGGGAGGGAGAGGAAGAGAGAAAGGGAGGGACAGGAAGGGAAACAGACGGATGGTGAGGCAAACAGATAGACAGACAGACAGGCAGGGAGAGAGAGAGAGGGGGGGAGAGAGAAAGGGAGGGACAGGGAGGGAAACAGACTGATGGTGAGGCAAACAGATAGACAGACAGACAGACAGACAGGCAGGGAGAGAGAGAAAGGGAGGGACAGGGAGGGAAACAGACTGATGGTGAGGCAAACAGACAGACAGACAGACAGGCAGGGAGAGAGAGAGAGAGGGGGAGAGAGAAAGGGAGGGACAGGGAGAGAGAAAGGGAAGGACAGGAAGGGAAACAGACGGATGGTGAGGCAAACAGATAGACAGACAGACAGACAGACAGACAGACAGACAGACAGGCAGGGAGAGAGAGAGAGGGGGGAGAGAAAGGGAGAGACAGGGAGGGAAACAGACTGATGGTGAGGCAAACAGACAGATAGACAGACAGACAGACAGGCAGGGAGAGAGAGAGAGGGGGGGAGAGAGAAAGGGAGGGACAGGGAGGGAAACAGACTGATGGTGAGGCAAACAGACAGATAGACAGACAGACAGACAGGCAGGGAGAGAGAGAGAGAGGGGGAGAGAGAAAGGGAGGGAGAGGGAGAGAGAAAGGGAAGGACAGGGAGAGAAACAGACAGATAGACAGACAGACAGACAGGCAGAGAGAGAGAGAGCAAGAAGGAGAAAACATGCATACAGATGGAGAGAAGGAAATAGACAAACAGAGAGAGAGAGAGAGAGAGAGAGAGAGAGAGAGAGTGAGAGAGTGACAGACAACCAGTGCCTACAATACTGTGAGCTGGCAACCACTTTTGCAATACCCAGATTCAACATTAACATAAAGTCCCTCATTCTAGGAACCTTACACTAATAACAATAATAATAATAATAATAAAGATAATGATAACAATAATCTGGGCATTACATACACTACCCTTGCCTGTGAGAGCTTGTCATTTATACAGCGAGTGAGTGTGGGGTGAGGGGGTGAATGCACGGACACACACACACACGCACACACACACACATCGACCTGTGGCCTGTCTGTTGTGGCACCCCAGACAGTCTGTGAAAGCAATGCAGGTAATTTTGCTCTGGTGGGAGACTCTGTGTGTCCTTATTCTTAAACGTATCAGGCTTCCATGGCGACTGTTCCCTGAGGCCGCTGAGAAGGTTGACCGGGTTTTCATGGGTGGTTTTTTCCGTTCATAGACAGGACATTTAAAACTTTCTCTCTAGGATTTTAAAACAGTCCATGAAAAGCCCAGCAACTCTCTTTCTCTCTCTCTCTCTCTCTCTCTCTCTCTCTCTCTGCAAGTATTCCCTGAGGCCGCTGAGAAGTTTAACCGGGTTTTCATGGTTGGTTTTTCCAGTTCAAGGTGGTAAAACTCTCACTAGGGTCACAAAACAGTCCTTGAAAAGCCCGGCAATCTCTACACTCTCTCCCATTACGACTATTTCCCAAGGCCACACACAGGGAAGATTAACCAGGTTTTCATGGGCGATTTTTTCCATTCAAGGCGGGGAAGTTGTGTAAAACTCTCACTAGGGTCACAAAACAGCCCATGAAAATCCCAGCAACTTCTCCAAGAGGCTTTTCAAACAGACTCTCCCATTACGACTATTTCCCAAGGCCACAGGGAAGGTTAACCAGGTTTTCATGGGCATTTTTTCTTTTCAAGGCGGGGAAGTCGTGTATAACTCTCACTAGGGTCACAAAACAGCCCATGAAAAATCCCAGCGACTTCTCCGAGAGGCTTTTCAAACAGACTCTCCCATTACGACTATTTCCCAGGGCCACAGGAAAGGTTAACCTGGTTTTCATGGGCGATTTTTTCCATTCAAGGCGGGGAAGTTGTGTAAGACTCTCACTAGGGTCACAAAACAGTCCATGAAAATCCCAGCAACTTCTCCAAGAGGCTTTTCAAACAGACTCTCCCATTATGACTATTTCCCAGGGCCACACACAGGGAAGGTTAACCAGGTTTTCATGGGCATTTTTTCTTTTCAAGGTGGAGAGGTCATGTAAAACTCTCACTAGGGTCACAAAACAGCCCATGAAAATCCCAGCAACTTCTCCAAGAGGCTTTCCAAATAGACTCTCTCCCATTACCAATATATCCCAAAGCCACTGAGAAGATTAACCAGGTTTTCATGGGTGTTTTTTTTTCCCCTTCAGTGTGTAAATCTCTCACTAGGGTCGCCAAACAGCCCATGAAAACCCCGGCAACTTCCACGAGAGGCTTTTCAAACAGACAAACTGGGGAGCTGAGACGTTTTAAAATAGGGTGTTTGTTCCGTGTGTTGCAAAGTGTTCTTCCGTCAACTTACTTTGCCCTCAGATCTTGCCGATGAATTCTTCCTCTGTCAAGCGTAAGGAGGAGGAAGAAATGGAGGGCTTATAATAGGGTATAGTGTGTGTGTGTGTGTGTGTGTGTGTATGTGTGTGTGTGTGTGTGTGTGTATTTACCTAGTTGTAGTTTTACAGTGTTTTACAGTTTTACAGTGTGTGTGTGTGTGTGTGTGTGTTTACTAGTTGTTGTGGTACACAGGAGTGTGTATGTATGTTTGTGTGTGTGTGTGTGTGTGTGTGTGTGTGTGTGTGTGTGTGTGTGTGTGTATTTACCTAGTTGTAGTTTTACAGTGTTTTACAGTTTCACAGTGTGTGTGTGTGTGTGTGTGTGTGTTTACTAGTTGTTGTGGTATACAGGAGTGTGTATATATGTATGTTTGTGTGTGTGTGTGTGTGTGTGTATTTACTAGTTGTTGTGGTATACAGGAGTGTGTATGTATGTTTGTGTGTGTGTGTGTGTGTGTGTGTGTGTGTGTGTGTGTGTGTGTGTGTGTGTGTGTGTGTTTTCACTTGTAGGTATAGCTTGCACAATCCCCTTCACAAAAGACAACATCCATGATTAATAATAATAATAAAAAATAATAATAATAATAATAATAATAATAATGATAATGATAATAATAATAATAATAATAATAATAATAATAATAATAATAGTAATACCTAATTATAATAATAATAATAATAAAATAAAATACCGATATAACAATGACAACAATAATAGCCCCATCATTAACAATAGCAACAACAACATCTAATTATTTCTTCATCCCTCAAAAAACAATTAAAACAGAACCTCAGCGAAACAAACGATGCTTAACGAACTTTCATTTACCCTTTTCCTCCCCTTGAGTCGCGTCGTTAACCATAAAACAACCCAAAAAGCGCAAGAAAAACAACCCACCTTGATCTCGCCACCGCCAGGCTTATGTTTGATGTTCTCCTTGGAGCCGATCTTAGACTGTGCCGAGATCTTCAGTTTTTGGCTCTCGATCTTCTTGTCCCCACCGCCTGGCTTGTGGTCCTTGTTGTCCAGCGACCCGATCTTGCTCTGGACATTCCACTTCAGCTTCTGGGACTCAATCTGTCAGCGTGGGATGAGGTGTTATAGATTGTCTCATATTATTGATTCCCTTGATGTATTCTGTCCCTATGCTCATGCTAACTTCTCCTCTGAACTTGCTAACTGCCTGGCTTCACCCTCTTACAGCCTGTCAGTGTTGCCTTCCTTGTAATTCCCCTCATATATTCTGTCATATATTCATCGCCCAAGAACATGTATTATAGATTGTTTCATAGGAGTTATTGATTCCCTTGATGTATTATGACCCTATGGTCATGCTGACTTCTCCTCTGAACTTGAACTGCCAAGCTTCACCTCTTACAGCCTGTCAGTGTTGTGGCACTTCCAGGGGTAGTTTTATGACCCTGGTGGTATTCTGACCTCCTATGCACCATGAACCCAAGAACATGTATTTGACAAGGCTTTCGTAGGAGTTATGAGCATTTCCAGTGGTAGTTTTATGACCCTTCCTTTGCACCATGAACCCAAGAACACATATTTGACAAGGCTTTCGTAGGAGTTTTGGGCATTTCCAGGGGTAGTTTTATGACCCTGGTGGTAGTTTGACCCTTCCTTTGCACCATGAACCCAAGAACACATATTTGACAAGGCTTTCGTAGGAGTTGTGGGCATTTCCAGTGGTAGTTTTATGACCCTTGTGGTAGTTTGACCCTTCCTTTGCACCATGAACCCAAGAACACATATTTGACAAGGCTTTCGTAGGAGTTGTGGGCATTTCCACGGGTATTTTTATGACCCTTGTGGTAGTTTGACCCTTCCTCCGCACCATGAACCCAAGAACACATATTTGACAAGGCTTTCTTAGGAGTTGTGGGCATTTCCAGTGGTAGTTTTATGACCCTTGTGGTAGTTTGACCCTTCCTATGTACCATGAACCTAAAGAAACACTCATTAGAACCCAATTCCCCCCATCTTTGACCCTTTAGAAATAGATGATGATAGAAGCGGAAGGGTCTTATAATACCAACCCTTGTAAATAGAGAAGCTTCCCCTACCTTCTTGTCCCCTCCGCCGGGAGCATAAGCGTCGTTCTTCGCTGTGATTCGGCTGGATGCCTTGGAGTAGTCAAGCTTCTTGGATTCGATCTTGACCTTCCCTCCGCCAGGCTTGTAGGTGGCGTTGTCCATGCTGCCGATCTTGGACTTGACGGCCTTCAGGTTCGGCGAGGCGCTCTTCCCCACCTCGATCTTGTTCATGGGCACTGGGTGGGGAGGGGAGACAGTGAGGGAGGGAGGAGGAGGGCTATATTACTACTAGTACTACTACTATTTGCGTTATTTAATTATTTTTGTTACTGTTTTTATTATTATCTATTATGTATCTTTCATCTATTGTTATTCTACCGCACCTTTCCGTTCTACCGAGGCGGATGACTGGGGCGTGTGGGTCTTCATGGGGGACGGGTCGGATGATCGGGGCATCCGCTTCTTGGGTGAGCTGCGGGAACTCTTTGAGGGTGACCGGCTGCCACCATTCTCCTGTGGTGGATGAGTCTGTTACCCACCTCTCTCTCTCTCTCTCTCTCTCTCTCTCTCTCTCTCTCTCTCTCTCTCACTCACTCTCTCTCACTCACTCACTCATTCACTCACTCACTCACTCATTCACCCACTCACTCACTCACTCACTCACTCACTCACTCACTGTCACTCACTCACTCACTCACTCCTTCACTCACTCACACACTCATTCACTCACTCACACACTCACTCACTCACTCACTCACTCACTCACTCTCTCTACTCACTCACTCACTCACTCACTCACCTTAGCCTGGGTGGACTCGTCAACCCCACTGTCATGGCCTTCTTCTGAAAGACAACACGGAAAGAGTGGATTACAACCTGGCCGGAGTCTCGGTCTTGTAGAATATTGCTTCAAACACTTAACCCCTACACTAAAAGCCTCTCGTTAAACTATACTCTTATACTGCTGGAAGCTTTCTGTCGACACCACTGGCTAAGGTTAATCCCTTGACTGCGAGTTTCCTACAAGAAGACCTCACCAAGCTGCAGGAATGGAGCAAAAAGTGGCTGCTACAATTCAGTGAGGAAAAATGTAAAGTCCTGCACCTTGGGAGGGGATATCCAGCATACCAGTACCACATGGGAAACACTCCACTATCCACCATAGAGGCAGAGAAAGACCTGGGACTATATGTTACCAGGCTACCAGTGGAGGACAGATCCGTGCCAATCGCAGTGGACGGGTTAAACTTAGGTCAGTCTTCTTAGGTGCTTATTATATATATAGATGAAGTTCTGCTAAGTACCCATATATATAGACTGGCTAGAAGAATACCTTGGCGTTCACTAATACTGGCACTACAAAAGGAGGCACTGGGCCGGTGTGTCAAAACAGTGCCGCCGCTCACACAGAGAAAAATAAACATTGCAAAAATAGGAGCAGACAGGAAGCGGAAAATTGATAGTAGATACGTTACCTGATTGATGGCGGTAGACTGACACACACACACGCGCACACACACACACACACACACACACACACCAAAAATCATGTGTATCTAATCTAAACAAAATTTTTAGGCATAATAAGAAAAAAAATTACAAACACACACACACACACACACACACACACACGGCTGGCTTTTCTAACACCATGCTTGCGGGCGACCTATAGTGTAGTTAGCTTAGGCCAATCCAGTGTGCAAGCATAGGCCAGACGAACATCTAGCTGGCAGCATAGGAGGCATGGAGGTCAGGTCAGCTGGTGTACTGGAGGTCAGGTCAAAGTTGACACTCTGGGCACATGATTGGGTGTGTGTTTGTGCCACTGGCTTATAAAACGACACATAGGTTAGTGGTTGACTTGGCAACAGTGATTACAAGCAACAGAGAGAGAGAGAGAGAGAGAGAGAGAGAGAGAGAGAGAGAGAGAGAGAGAGAGAGAGAGAGAGAGAGAGAGAGAGAGAGAGAGAGAGAGAGAGAGAAAAGCAGGTAATTCAATCTGTGTTATCTGATCTTAAAAATAACCGTATCATTTTTATATGAGAGAGAGAGAGAGAGAGAGAGAGAGAGAGAGAGAGAGAGAGAGAGAGAGAGAGAGAGAGAGAGAGAGAGAGAGAGAGAGAGAGAGAGAGAGAGAGAGAGAGAGAGAGAGAGAGAGAGAGAGAGAGAGAGAGAGAGAGAGAGAGAGAGAGAGAGAGAGAGAGAGAGAGAGAGAGAGTAATTTATCAGCCAAGTCTTTCAACCGAGGAATTGAATGCTATTGTATGGGCGCCTGATATGTTAAAATCTGTACATTAATCTTTGCGTGAATTTGTCTTCATTTCGCTGATTTTTGTGGATTTTGGGACAATTTTCATCATGGTTTTTGGTCTCCAGGAGGAATATGCAATGACAGAACAGTTCTTTCAATGTAATTTCCAGTATTTTTTTACCAATATGAGTTTGGGAGCCAGATTTTGAAGTAGTCGCAGTAGTAGTGGTTGTAGTTGTAGTAGTAGTAGTAGTAGTAGTGGTAGTAGTGGTGGAGGTGATGGTGGTGGTGGTGGTGGTGGTGGTATGGATGTCATTTTTGCCATTTTTACGAACCAACTGCAAATTGAGTTTTAGCCAATGTGCAAATTCTTGGCGGTGGTGGTGGTAGTAGCAGTGGTGGTAGTATGGTGGCAGCACTGGTTGTGGTTGTGGTGGTACGGACAAAATTTTGAGGCAGATGAATTTCGGAGTTGGGTTGCAGGCTAAAATTTGGTGGCGTCCTTGTTTGGCTGCCGTTCCGAGCTGTGTTTTGTGGGCCAGGGCAGTTAGGGTGACACTACGTATTCCAATTCAGTAATCTTTGTCATTATTAATCTGCGACAGAGTTAAAATTTTGATACAGGCGAGCTTCAAACTGGATAGCAGAAGAGACATTGCATCCTTAAGATTAGTACTGGTTTGCTATGTGTATATCTGTGTTCTCAGGGCCAGGGAAGCAAGAGTGACAGAAAGTACCTCAGTGATGTGGTCTGTAGTGGCCCTAGGCTGGAGGAAGGCCACGATATTGACGACAGGTGTTTTCTCATAGTGTTCAGCTGTGTTCTTAGGGGCCAGGCAATAGGAAAAACCTCAGTCGTGTAGTTTGTGTGATTGCTAGGCTCTGTAAAGGCCAGAATTTTGATGTTTGGGAATTTCCGGGGCATTTGGCACATTCATTTTTTTTTATTTTTTTTTTTTACTTTTCTCATAGTGTTCAGCTGTGTTTTTAGGGGCCAGGGAACAGGATGAACCTCACTCATGTAGTTTGCATGGTAGCTAGGCTCTGTAAAGGCCAGAATTTTGATGTTTGGCAATTTCCGGGGCATTTGGCAAGTTCCTTTTTGTGTTTTGGCTCTTGGAGTAGCCATGGCGGTTTGGGTCATTGGCCAGGGAGATCTTTAAACATGGGCCTTGTGGTGCAGGAGAGTTTCAGGGAGAGTTGGGGGCAAAGTGTGGCTATCCAAGGGGAGACTTTGGTTCCTTTCTTGATTCATGTCCTGTTGCTAGTGTGTGTTTGCTGTGCTTAGCTTTGTTAGGGGTGTCCGGGGCAGGCAGTGTAGGAAAAGAGGCCTAGAAGCAGCCAGAAGGAGAGAGACGGAAGGGCAGAAAAGCTGATTTGACAACAGAAACCTTTGCCAGATAGAGAAAAATAAGCTTGTGTTGTGTCATGGATCTACACAAGAAATAATATCATGTTCATTTCACTGTTGGTCTGTACAAGAAATGAATGAAATGAGAACTTGCCAGCATGCCATAACAGTTAGTACATGTAAAGTCTGTGGAACATAAGCAGATGATGATACATGAAAATATACATACAGAAAGCAATCAAAAGGTAAATCAGTAAACTTGCATTCACTTATAAAAAAGAAATATATATAGAAGCCATTGGAGGAGATGAAAGACTTAGACATGGAGGGTCAAATAGATACAAATAGATAGACATTGATAGATAGAGATAGATAGATAGAGAGAGAGAGAGAGAGAGAGAGAGAAAAGAAACTGCCCTTTGGAATTTCACTTTTCTCCCTCCCTCTCTCTCTCCTTCTCTCTATCTCTTCCCACCTGTTTGTCTTCTTCTTGTTATCTTTCTTCCTCTTCTCGCTGTCCCTGTCTTCCTCTCCTTCGTCTCTGCTTCCTCCTTCTCTCCCTTCTCCTTCTCTCCCTTGTCTTCTTCAGTGGGTGCTTCCTCTCCTTTGTCTTCCTTTTCTTCTTCCTTTTTTTTCTTCTCCTTGTCTTTGGTTTTGTCTTCCTTCTTTTCTTCCTCCTTGTCTTCTTCCTTCTTGTCTTCCTCTTTCTTCTTGACCTCTTCCTCCTCTGTCTTCTTGTCTTCCTTCACCTCCTCCTTTTTGTCTTCCTTCACTGCTGGTTTGTCTTCCTTCACTTCTTTCTTTTCTTCTGCCTTAATTTCTGTCTTCTTTTCTTCCTTCACTTCAGGCTTTTCCTCCTTTTCCTCCTTGTCTTCCTTCTTTTCCTCCTTCACTTCAGGCTTTTCCTCCTTGTCTTCCTTCTTTTCCTCCTTCACTTCAGGCTTTTCTTCCTTCTTTTCCTCCTTCATTTCAGGCTTTTCTTCCTTCTTTTCCTCCTTGTCTTCCTTCTTTTCCTCCTTCACTTCAGGCTTTTCTTCCTTCTTTTCCTCCTTGTCTTCTTCCTTTTCCTCCTTCACTTCAGGCTTTTCTTCCTTCTTTTCCTCCTTGTCTTCCTTCTTTTCCTCCTTCACTTCAGGCTTTTCCTCCTTGTCTTCCTTCTTTTCCTCCTTCACTTCAGGCTTTTCTTCCTTCACTTCAGACTTTTCTTCCTTCTTTTCCTCCTTGTCTTCCTTCTTTTCCTCCTTCACTTCAGGCTTTTCTTCCTTCACTACAGGCTTTTCTTCCTTCACTTCAGGCTTTTCTTCCTTCTTTTCCTCCTTTTCTTCCTTCTTTTCTTCCTTTACTTCAGGCTTTTCTTTCTTCACTTCAGGCTTTTCTTCCTTCTTTTCCTCCTTTTCTTCCTTCTTTTCTTCCTTTACTTCAGGCTTTTCTTCCTTCACTTCAGGCTTTTCCTCCTCCTTTTCTTCCTTTTTGTCTTCCTTCTTTTCCTCCTTTTCTTCCTTTACTTCGGGCTTTTCTTCCTTCACTTCCTTCTTTTCTTCCTTCACTTCCTTCTTTTCTTCCTTTTCTTCCTTCTTTTCTTCCTTTACTACAGGTTGTTCTTCCTTCACTTCAGGCTTTTCTTCCTTCTTTTCTTCCTTTTCTTCCTTCTTCTCTTCCTTTACTACAGGTTTTTCTTCCTTCACTTCAGGCTTTTCTTCCTTCTTTTCCTCCTTCTCTTCCTTCTTCTCTTCCTTTACTACAGGTTTGTCTTCCTTCACTGCAGGCTTTTCTTCCTTCTTTTCCTCCCTTTTCTCTTCCTTCTCTTTTTCTTCTTTCACTTCAGGCTTTTCTTCCTTCTTTTCCTCCTTTTCTTCCTTCTTCTCTTCCTTCTTTTCTTCCTTCACTACAGGCTTTTCTTCCTTCTTTTCCTCCTTTTCTTCCTTTGCATCAGGCTTGTCTTCCTTCTTTTCCTCTTTCACTTCGGGCTTTTCTTCCTTCTTTTCCTCCTTCTCTTCCTTTTTCTCTTCCTTCTTTTCCTCCTTCACCTCTGCCTTGTCTTCCTTCTTTTCCTCCTTCACTTCAGGTTTTTCTTCCTTCTTTTCTTCTTTCACCTCTGCCTTGTCTTCCTTCTTTTCCTCCTTCACTTCAGGTTTTTCTTCCTTCTTTTCTTCTTTCACCTCTGCCTTGTCTTCCTTCTTTTCCTCCTTCTCTTCCTTCTTTTCCTCCTTCACCTCTGCCTTGTCTTCCTTCTTTTCCTCCTTCACTCCAGGCTTTTCTTCCTTCTTTTCTTCTTTCACCTCTGCCTTGTCTTCCTTCTTTTCCTCCTCTTCCTTTTTCTCTTCCTTCTTTTCTTCCTTCACTTCAGGCTTTTCTTCCTTCTTTTCCTCCTTCACTTCAGGCTTGTCTTCCTTCTTTTCCTCCTTCACTTCAGGCTTGTCTTCCTTCTTTTCTTCCTTCACTTCAGGCTTGTCTTCCTTCTTTTCCTCCTTCACTTCAGGCTTTTCTTCCTTCTTTTCCTCCTTCACTTCAGGCTTGTCTTCCTTCTTTTCTTCCTTCACCTCTGCCTTGCCTTCCTTTTCCTCCTTCACTACAGGCTTGTCTTCCTTTTCTTCCTTCACTTCAGGCTTTTCTTCCTTCACTTCAGGCTTTTCTTCCTTCTTTTCTTCCTTCTTTTCCTCCTTCACCTCTGCCTTGTCTTCCTTTTCCATCCCCTCCTTCATATTTTCCTTCCCAGCCTCTTTGTCTTCCTTCCTTTCCTCCTTCCCATCCACCTTTTCTTCCTTCTTTTCCTCTTCTAATTTTCCTCCACTCACTTTCTCTCCATCTACATCTTTTTCCTCCACTAATTTTCCTCCGTGCTCTTTCTCTCCGTTCCCTTTCTCTGCTTTCTCTCCATTGTCCTCCTTTCCTCCATTTTTCTCTCCGTTTAATTTCTCTTCCTCCTCCATTCCCTTCTCTCCACTCACTTTCCTTTCCTCCACTTTGTCTTTTTTTCCCTCCACTCCGTTCTTCGCTTCCTTTTCCCTCACCTCCTCCTCCTTCTCCTTCTCCTCCTCCACCTCCTTTTCGTCCCTCTCCTTCTCCTCGTACACGCTCTTCTCCTTCTCCTCCGCCTCCTTCCCCTTCTCTCCCTCCTTCACACTCCCTTTACCTGCCACCTGGTCGTTCCCCGAGGTCGTCTTGTCGTCCTTAACATCGAGTTCAAGAGTAGCCTTGGCCTGGGGCGCTGCTTCCTTCCCGACAGCGGCTGGTGGCGGCGGCGACTTCGCGAGATCAGTTTTCACATCTTTCGAGGTCGTTACTGCACTTTCCTCCTTCCCGTCGGGAGGTCGTGGGGTCGTTTTGGCCTCCTCGGTGACCTTGCTGGGGGTCGTCGTGGGTAAGGTCGGCTCCGGTAGTGGCTTGTGGTCGGCGCCTGAAGCCTCCAAGTCGGGGATTCTTGTAGCGACGCCATTCTGCTCGGCCGGCGGCGCCTTCCCGACCGAGGACACTGCCTTGGTCACGTCGGGAGTAGTCGTCGTCGGGCCAGTCGTAGCAGTCGTAGTGGCAGGCGTTTCCACTCCCTGTACACACAAACACACGCACACAAGACGTACACACGAATCAGTTCATGTGTGTGTTGTGTGTATGTGTGTATGTGCGTGCGATTTTATATTATGGCAGATATGAGGCATGTAGGTATGCATTACTAAGGGAAGGGAGGGAAGCGAAGGGAAGGGAAAGGGAAGGGTGGAGAGAAGGGAGAGGAAGCGAAGGGAGGGAAGGGAAGGGAAGGGAAGGAGATCGAATGGAAGGGAACGGAAAGGAAGGCATTGGAAAGGGAAAAGAAAGGGAAGGGAAGGAAATGGAATGGTAGGGAAGGGAAGGGAAGGAAAGGAAGTGGAATGGAAGGTAGGGAAGGAAATGGAAGGGGGAAGGAAAGGGAAGGGAAGGAAAGGAAAGGAAAGGAAAGGGAAGGGAAGGAATGGAAAAGAAAAGAAAGGGAAGGGAAGGAAAGGGAGAAAGGAAAGAAAAGGGAAGGGAAGGGAAGGAAAGGAGAAGAAAGGGAAGGAAAGGGAGAAAGGAAAGGAAAGGAAAGAAAAGGGAAGGGAAGGGAAGGAAAGGGAAGGAAAGGAAAGGAAAGGAAAGGAAAGGAAATGAAAGGAAAGGAAAGGAAAGGAAAGGAAAGGAAAGGAAAGGAAAGGAAAGGAAAGGACAGGGAAGGGAAGGGAAGGGAAGGGAAGGAAGGAAAGGAAAGAGAAGGAAAGGAAAGAAATGGAAAGGAAAGGAAAGGGAAGGGAAGGGAAGGGAAGGGAAGGGAAGGGAAGGGAAAAGGAAAGGAAGGGAAGGGAAGGAAAAGGAAGGGAGGAAACTGGAGAGAGGGAAGGGAAGGGAAGGAAAGGAAAGGAAAGGAAAGGAAAGGAAAGGAAAGGAAAGGAAAGGAGAGGAAAGGAAAGGGAAGGGAAGGGAAAAGGAAGGGAAGGGAGGAAACTGGAGAGAGGAGAGGGAGGGTTAGGAGGAAATTACTCACCTTTGGCGGTAGGCTTGGAGGGGCGTCTGTAGGCCTATGTGAACCGACGGCTGAGTCCATGACGGCTGTGGAGGAGGTGACCTGTAAACACACACACACACGCACGCACACGCACTCTCTCTCTCTCTCTCTCTCTCTCTCTCTCTCTCTCTCTCTCTCTCTCTCTCTCCCCCATACCCCTCCTCTAGTTACTGCTCAAACTGATATTGCCTCCAGCTAATAAGAGAGAGAGAGAGAGAGAGAACAAAATAGGAAAAAAACAGAAATTTTGTGTTACTTTTAAATTCTCTCTCTCTCTCTCTCTCTCTCTCTCTCTCGTATAAGTCTTCCCATAAGCAGGTTAGTCAGTCAGTCAGTCGATTGAGTTTACCAACGAAGGTCAAGTTCCACCCTTCGCCTCCTATACAGTGCTTTCAGAGCCTACCAACATATGTCCAGCATCCTCCTTTTCAAGTTCTACCATACCATTATATTTTAGCTTATATCTTTTAAAGCAAACAAGATATCTAAATTCTGATAGCATACACAAGTAGAACTACCTTTCTCATGTATACACACCAATATACGATAATTTATAATTTATACTCATGGATAATCTCGTTACAGCTAAATATGTGAGGACTTTTTTCCCCTGCCAAAAGATCAGTGATTTCGAATACCAGTTTTCTTTTTAGTCTATATCTTTTAAAGCAAACAAGATATCAAAATTCTGATAATATACACCAATACATCCACCTTTCGCCTGTATACACATCAATATACGATAATTTATACTCATGGATAATCTTATTACAGTTAAATATGTGAGGACTTTTTTCCCCTGCCAAAAGATCAGTGATTTCGAATACCAGTTTTCTTTTTAGTTTATATCTTTTAAAGCAAACAAGATATCAAAATTCTGATAATATACACCAATACAATACACCAATACACAATCGAAATCTTGTTACAGCTAAATATGTAAGGACTTTTTTCCCCTGCCAAAAGATCAGTGATTTCGGATACCAGTTTTCTTTTTAGTTTATATCTTTTAAAGCAAACAAGATATCAAAATTCTGATAATATACACCAATACACAATCGAAATCTTGTTACAGCTAAATATGTAAGGACTTTTTTCCCCTGCCAAAAGATCAGTGATTTCGGATACCAGTTTTCTCTTTAGTTTATATCTTTTAAAGCAAACAAGATATTTAGATTTCGATAACGTACACACGTATAACCACCTTTCCCCTGTAGTCAAACCAATACACGTTAATTTATACCCATGGAAAATCTCACTCCAGTTGAATATATAAGCACTTTTTTTCACCCTGTCAAAAATTCAGTAACTTTGAATGCCAATCACCAGCTGTTAAGTGTATGCATTTTAACCGAGAGAGTCAGTTAACATGCACGCCGCCCATTCTCTAAAGAGGAACTATGCGCTCTTTATCGACGCCTTCATTCCCAACACCTTACTCACCACCATCATCATCACCACCATCATCACCACCACCATCATCACCACCATCATCACCACCACCATCATCACCACCACCATCATCACCACCATCATCACCACCACCATCACCACCACCATCATCACCACCACCATCATCACCACCACTACCACCACATCCATCACCCGTTCTCTCTCCTCCCTCCTCCTCAGAACGTCACTCACCGCCATCTCCACCTGCTCACGTTCATCAACACCACCACCACCACCACCACCACCACCACCTTCTCCACCACCTCTTTCCCTTTAAAACATATACCACTAATCTCTTAATTTATATATCTTGCTCTACTCTCTCTCTCTCTCTCTCTCTCTCTCTCTCTCTCTCTCTCTCTCTCTCTCTCTCTCTCTCTCTCTCTCTCTCTCAGTCTGCCGGTTGGTCTATCTGCCTGTCTGTCTGTCTGTGTCTGTCTGTCTGTCTGTCTGTCTGTCTGCCTCTCTCTCTCTCTCTCTCTCTCTCTCTCTCTCTCTCTCTCTCTCTCTCTCTCTCTCTCTCTCTCTCTCTCTCTCTCTCTCTCTCTCTCCCTACTTAACTCTTATGTAACATCTTCACCGTAACAAAAGAGAAAGAGGAGGAGGAGGAGGAGGAGGAGGAGGAGGAGGAGGAGGAGGAAGAGGAAAAGAAAAAGGAAAAGGAGGCGGTGGAGGAAAAGGAGGAGGAGGAGGAGGAGGAGGAGGAGGAGGAGGAGAGAAAAACCCTAGCAGACAGCCAGCTTGGAGCCACGCCCAAAAATATATATTCGTGTGTGTGTGTGTGTGTGTGTGTGTGTGTGTGTGTGTGTGTGTGTGTGTGTGTGTGTGTGTGTGTTAGAGAGAGAGAGAGAGAGAGAGAGAGAGAGAGAGAGAGAGAGAGAGGTTGTGGTTGTCTGCTATGCCTTCATTCCAAATTATTCTACCACCACCAAACAACCACCACCATTACCACCACAACCACACAGGTATTCCACTTTCAACACCACCACCACCGTCACCAGTCACTACCACTCACCACCAGTCACCACCACCACTGCCTGTCTGCTAAGTAGGTGCTGAGTGGGTGCTGAGTCGGTGTGTGGGTCAGCGCAGCTCTGCACCAGGAATGCGCCACTGCCGCTGATGTCACTACCGCTGCTGTTTCCGCCTCCACCGCCGCAACCGCCGCCGCCGACAGCCCAAAGCAACTGGAAGCCGAACTACCTCTTCTGGACGGCTCTCTCGCTCTCTCCCGCTCTCTCTCTCTCTCTCTCTCTCTCGCTCTTCTCGCCGATTTGATCAATATCCCACTCACCGAGAGGGCTGGGCGTGTGTGTGCGGGCGTGGGCGTGGTGGGTAAGGGCGTGCGAGGTCGTGTGTGGGCGTGTGTGTGTACGTGTGTGTTTCCAAGTGAGAACTGGAAACGTGGGGTGGATGGGTTCAATGTCTAGCGCCACTTCGCCGCTCCACTCCCCTCCACCCCGCTCCACCCACTCCCTTCGCCCCTCCCACTCCAGACGCATCCTTACTCCTCTCTTCCACTCCCTCTCCACTCCATCCATCCTCCTCTTCTCCTTTTTTTTCCTTTCTTTTTTCCTTGCATCTCAAAACGAATTTCCTCTCTCTCTCTCTCTCTCTCTCTCTCTCAAAGCTCTATGGAAAGAAGAGAGAGAGAGAGAGAGAGAGAAAACATTGACCACGGATAATATATGTACAAAAATCTACGGAGAGACCAGTTCACATTTCACTATCTTCCTTATACCGTGACCACCTATCCCTTATGTAATAGCTCTCTCTCTCTCTCTCTCTCTCTCTCTCTCTCTCTCTCTCTCTCTCTCTCTCTCTCTCTCTCTCTCTCTCTCTCTCTCTCTCTCAGCCACGTGGTCAGTCAGTCAGGCAGTTAGGCAGTCAGCTGTGCGTCTGTATCGTGACCCAGAGCTGTCTAACTTAAGTAAAAACAGACGGGCCGTTAACATGAGGCGAGGTAGTGAAGGGAACACGCGAGATGCAAGTTATTAAGCCCCTGGTAACACATCGACTCTTGGGACTGAGTGAAAGAAGGCAGGAAACCACGCGAGATATGAGGCTTTCAGTGTTACGTGACATTGTGGAGGGTTGTGGAAAGGCTGTTAAGAGCGACTCAAGACGAGTTATGGAAATTTAGAGAGAGAGAGAGCGAGAAAACACCCTAGATATGAGGTTTTTGGTCTGATGTGACATTGTGGAGGGTTGTGGAAAGGCTTTTAAGAGCGACTCAAGACTAGTTATGGAAATTTAGAGGAGAGAGAGAGCGAGAAAACACCCTAGATATGAGGTTTTTGGTCTGATGTGACATTGTGGAGGGTTGTGGAAAGGCTTTTAAGAGCGACTCAAGACTAGTTATGGAAATTTAGAGGAGAGAGAGAGAGCAAAAAAACACCCTAGATATGAGGTTTTTGGTCTGATGTGACATTGTGGAGGGTTGTGGAAAGGCTTTTAAGAGCGACTCAAGACTAGTTATGGAAATTTAGAGGAGAGAGAGAGCGAGAAAACACCCTAGATATGAGGTCTTTGGTCTGATGTGACATTGTGAAGGGTTGTTGAAAGGCTGTTAAGAGCGACTCAAGACTAGTTATGGAAATTTAGAGGAGAGAGAGAGAGCAAAAAAACACCCTAGATATGAGGTCTTTGGTCTGATGTGACATTGTGGAGGGTTGTGGAAAGTCTGTAAAGAGCGATTCAAGACTAGTTATGGAAATTTAGAGAGAGAGAGAGAGAGCAAAAAAACACCCTAGATATGAGGTTTTTGGTCTGATGTGACATTGTGGAGGGTTGTGGAAAGGCTTTTAAGAGCGAATCAAGACGAGTTATTAAAATTAAGGAGAGACACAGAGTCCAAAAAACACCCTAGATATGAGGTTTTTGGTCTGATGTGACATTGTGGAGGGTTGTGAAACGTAATGAAGACTAGAGTTATGAGAATTAATGAACGAGTTACTGACCCTACAATATAGTGAAGGATTTGACTGATGACATTGTGAAAAGTCTGTGAAAACGTAATTAAGTCTTAAAGTTATGAGAATTAATGAACGAGTTACTGACCCACAAGTAACATAGTGAAGGATTTGACCGCAGTGAAAAGTCTGTGAAAACGTAATTAAGTCTTAAAGTTATGAGAAGGATTTGACCGCAGTGAAAAGTCTGTGAAAACGTAATTAAGTCTTAAAGTTATGAGAAGGATTTGACCGCAGTGAAAAGTCTGTGAAAACGTAATGAAGACTAGAGTTATGAGAATTAATGAACGAGTTACTGACCCACAAGTAACATAGTGAAGGATTTGACCGCAGTGAAAAGTCTGTGAAAACGTAATTAAGACTTAAAGTTATGAGAATTAATGAACGAGTTACCGTCCCACAAGTAACATAGTGAAGGATTTGACCGCAGTGAAAAGGCTGTGCAAACGTAATGAAGACTATAGTTAGTGGAATTAAAGAAAGACACAAGTTACCGACCCTCCAGTTGCACAGTGAAGGATTTTGCGGAGTGTGAAATGGCTGTGAAAACCGAATTAAGACGAGGGTTATGGAAATTAAAAAAAGTAACGAGTTATTGACCTTAAAATTACATGTCGAAAGTCTAACGGCTGCGAAAAGTCCAAAAGAGCGATCAGTCGGGTTACAGTGAGTGTTTTTTTTAGGTTCATGGTAC